>NW_004524643.1:3039992-3057913 GCF_000260255.1 Octodon degus
TCAGACCCAAAAGCTACAACTCTTGTTGCATACGCCCTGTTTTACCTTGGTCTTAACCATGAAGCAGAAAAGTATAAAAACAAAATATAAGAAGTAAAGCCATGCTGTCATGTTGAGCTATAGGGGACTCAGGTCATCAATTTCTGACATTGCCAGTCAAGCAGAAGACCCAACACTATTATGGGCTACTGAACTCTTTTAGAATATTTTGCTGAGTTTACACACCTATAATATTTAAATGATGGAAGTAAACCAAAAAAGGGGATACAGATGAATGTCCATTTTGTATCTGTGTATTCAAAGTGGTTAGGATAGATATACAGTTACCTTCTCTTAATGAATAGAGTGATTTGTTCTAATGGCATTTGTAAATAGGATATCATGTCCGCATCTTGTATAGC
Source organism: Octodon degus (assembly GCF_000260255.1). NCBI lineage: Eukaryota > Metazoa > Chordata > Mammalia > Rodentia > Octodontidae > Octodon > Octodon degus. The sequence goes on from NW_004524643.1 coordinate 3,040,394, forward strand.
AATTAACAACTAGGAAGAATGTATGCAATGTGTGAATTATTGAAACTGTCCTACCTATTTGATTTGAAACTATCTCATTGCTATTTGTTTATCAATAAAATTATGGGGAAAAAAAGGCTGAAGTCAACAACTTATGACATTGCCAGTCCTATGGAAAACCCACTACTATTATGGACTACTGGACTATATTGGAATATTTTGCTGAATTCACACACCTACAATTTTTTATTTTACTTTTTTCTTTTTCTTAATTTTTGAACCAGAGATTGAATTCAGACCCTTGAGCTTGCCAGGCAAGTGCTTATATACTGAGCCATCTCCCTGGCCCCTAACCTACAATATTTAAATGACAATGGAATACCTTTCTTTGACAAAACTAAACAAAAAAGGGGGATACAAATGAATGACCATTTTGTACGTATAAATTCAAAATAGGATAGATATATAGCTACTTTCTCTTAATTCAATGAATAGAAAGATTTACTCTAATAGTGTTTGTGGACAGAATATCATGTCTGCATCTTGTACAATGAATAACCACTAAGACAACAATATGCAATGTATTAATCATTGAAACTGTCCTACTAATTGGTTTTGAAACTGTCTCATTGCTATTTGTTTCTCATTAAAATTGTTTTTAAAAAAGAAAAAAAAAATTGATACTCTCCAAGAGGCACACTAAGTTTTAACCCATTAAAACTACAGTTTCCAGGTCGAGCATGATAAGTACACATCTGTAATCAGAGGTTGAGGCAGCACGATGGCTGCAAGTTCAAAGGCAGTCTGGGATACACCGTTTCCAGAGTGTGCAATACTAGAAACTAGATTCCAGATTACAGTAAATATTACAGTCTAAGAATTTATTTGTGTGATCAACTTTCAAAAAAAAAATCCTCCAACCCCACATCAATAACAAGCATGTACTTAAGATTTTAAACTGCAGCATTTTCGCACCTGTAGTACAACAGATCCTTATGATCTATTGCATGGAATGCTGCAATATCTTTCTAATTGCTCTCCTTGACTTCACAGTCGTCCATGCCAAATCATTCTCCCCAACACTGCTATAATTCATATAACATGTTACTCCAGTTAACCAATTTCTCATATTCATAATAAAGCCTAATACTGTGAATCTACCTAACTTTTACGCATGTCCTCAGGAGCCTTTTAATTTCAACAACCAAACAAGTTAGGTCCATCCAAACTCTACTGCCTTTCTTATACACTTTGTACTCTTATCTCTATTTCCTCCGCCACTAGGTAAACTCTTATGAATTTCACATGACTCAGTTCAAGTGTTATCTCCTTTTAGAAATGTTTTCTGACACCAAGACTAAGGATTCCTTTCCTGTATTTCTATATCTTACTCAAAATCTTGAATGGGGGAAACTCAGTTATGTAATCTCAGCAGAATTCAGCAGCTCTAAAAAACAGAAAAGAAAAAAAATAAATAAAAATGATGACAAAAGGGGTGCACATATAGCTCAGGAACACAAGTGCCTGCCTGGCAAGCACAAGGTCCTGAGCTTGATTCCTGGTACACCATCCCCCGCTGACAAAAAAAAAGACAAAAATGAACTAAGAGTTCATTTTATTTTTAGAAAGATCTAAACTGTTTAAACTAGTTTTTCCATACGCTGAGTAAAATCTTCTGCACATATTCTCACCAATTTGTGTCACCTGGAATAACAAGGAAAATACAACTATACCTTTATTTAAAAACAAAAAAAAAAAAAAACAGATTTTAAACTCTTTGAAGACCATAATAATGATCCTCCTATCCTTATTTCTAAGTCCTCTAATGGCCCCGAGTAATACTTTTTCCTATTATACTTCACAGTTTGCTCCAAGGAATGTATAAGAACGATTAGCACAGAATATGAATTTTTAAATGATTAAAAAGGAGAAAGCAGGGCCGGCAAGATAGCTCAGCAACCTAAAGAGCCTGCTTAGGCAAGCTCAGAAAGCCACAGAGGGCTGGGGTTCAATCTCCAGCACCACATTGCCAGCCCCGCCCTCAGGCTAGGCTGAGGTGCGCAAAGAAAAAAAAAAAAGTAGAAAGGGATAAGAGACAGTTCAACTTAAGAAAAGGCAATCATTTAAATTACACCAATAGGGCCAGACAGATAGCTCAGCGGATTCCTGCTTAGGCAGGCACAGAGACTGGGGTTCAATTCGTCGCATGCCGTGCTGGCCCTGTCCCTGGGGTGGCTGAGACTGAGCATGGTGTCATGCGCCTATAATCCCAGCGCTTGGGAGGCTGAAAACAGGAGGATCACAATGAGTCTGATCTTTGTAGTGAGACCCTATAGACCCTGTACTAAATACATTAAAAAGGTAATAATAAAAATAAATTACACAATAATGTCTAAATGAGTACTTTTAAAGAAACAATATGGATGCTAAAGAAAGCTAAGTAGAAAGTATACTGACTTCTTTAACTTTAGCAATAGGCAATCAACAGGTATTATGCATTTGACACTTCAAGAAACAGAAAATATGCCAGGCATGATGGTACATACTCAGCACTCTGGGAGGCTGAACCAGGGGATCACTAGTTTGTGCCGGACCTAGGTCACTTAGTGAGACCCTGCCTCAAAATTTTAAGAAACAGCTGGGATGTAGCTTAGTGCAAAGGCCCTGGGTTCATGCTCCAATACTCCCCCCAAAAAGAAAATAAGTATCACTTAAAGTTACAAAGTATCTTCTAGAGTGCCATAATTTGGAGTTTTGCAAGGGAAACAATATAATACAGGACACATTTTATAATGAATCACTCAAAGAATCATATGCAAGAAGTTCAGGAAATCTGTCCACACACTAAAGACCAAAAAATCCAGTTAAGGGCCTGGATCCTAATATCCTGCATGAGTCCAACTGAAAACCTATCGCTCATAACAATGCCTCCTACAAGTCCAACTGGAGGCCTAGAGCCCACAACAAAGTTTCATACAGGCCCACTTCACACTTCATGGATCTGTGCTGAAAATGCCCAGAGGTCAGTGGTAGAATCTAGAAAGTCAATGCCAGCAGAACAAAGGATCTGTGCTGGTAGGTTGAGGGATCTGAACTGGACCCAGGAAGCAATGCTCAAAATAAGCACCAGAGCTCCCCCAAAGGTACCACAATCATCAGCAACAGTGAGGTTCTGAGCTCCTCCAGCAATGAGGAAAGCTGAGTTCCCAAAGCAACAAGCCAACACAACAAGCTTCTCCACAAGGCCGAACAGTGCAACATTCTCCCCTCTAGAGCCAGGAAGCAATGCTTAAGATGAGGGCGAGAGCTCCCCCAAAATGAACCATAGCCATTCTTGGCAACAACAAAAGTTCCAAGCTCCTCCAGTGACAAGAACAGCCAAGTTCATCAGGAAAGCATGACAAAGTCACCCAACAGAACAGCCCAGGAGAACCAATGGCTTCCAACAGTTTCCCCAAACAGCATCCCTAACAGCATTCCAACCGCTTCTCCTGTTCTGCCTCTTATGCTGCTAGCAATACCCCTCAAAAGGGCCTCCCACACCCAGCACTATTCTAGTTCAATTCAGCTGCATATAACAAGTTGACCACCAGTTAGCTATCCACTACACAGACTAATGATATTCACATAACAAATACAAGAAGGTAGAAGTTATTAAATTTGCTAAATTCCCCATCTTTCAAATTGGAGAATCAATAGATGCCATCTAAAGTTGTTTAATATAATTATTCCTCTACAAAGAGTCCCCCAACAAAACAGACTGAAAAGAGGTCTTACTTCAAGGAAGGAAAACTAATGACAAACAAGAGAAAGCATACTTTTCATTTTTTAAGAAGGAAAATTTTTTATACTCTTTTGTTTATTTACTATTTTTTTAAACTGAGTATGACAAGTCATGCTTAGCACACATAATATTGAATAAAATAAGGGATTACATACTTAAGAACATGAAACAACCACTCACAACTTTAGATAGTTTATTCTATTTATTAGTGATAAAGTAGTACTTCCATAAACTCAAAATGCTCACTGCTACAAATCAGAAAGTGATGCCTCCAGCAGAGGCCATAATGTGCTACTTCCTCCTCATAATATTTGTAAGAAAAAAAAAAAAAAAAGCTCTTGGCACTAGTGATATGTTACTACATTTTATAACAAAGTCTGCAAGAAGGGATAATTTCCAATCATTAACACAACACACATAACAAATCTATCATCAAGACCTATTGTTCCTGTTCCTAAATGCTTGCTTGAGTTCATCTCCTTTTCTCTATCCCCATTCCATTAGGCCTTCATAATTTTTGTGACTGACTTGGCATTCCTACCTCTTCCTTAGTATTTCTATGTTTCATCTTTTGTTCTTTCCTCAGAAAAATCATTCTCACAAGCAAATTTGATGATGTCACATTGACATTTCAAATATGTCAATGGCTTTCCACTATCTATAAAGCCCAAAGTCCCTGGCATGACACTCAAGGCCCTTTCAGGTGGGCCCAAACTCTCGAGCCTCCTATTTCAGTGTTTCCCAATATACACCCTCTACTACGGCCACACCAAAATGAGCACCCACAACCTTTGTAATGATTACTCATTCTTACAGTCAATAGATGCTTATTTATGTTCTTTATTTTCTTCATAGAAAGCCTTTTCTTTCTTCATCTGACATGCCCTTATTTCTTATAGATAAAACACAGAAATGCCCTCTTCTACAAAGTCATTTTTCATCCTCTCTTCCATGCCAGACTGTTTCTCTTCCTCTCTGCTCTTCATGCAATTTTACTTATTCCTCTAGTATGTCTCCTCTGACTTATATTACTATCATCTATTTACCTGATTATCTTCCCACTTGACTGTTGCCTTTTAAGATGAGGAACTGACTTTTCTGAATCAGGTAATGTACAATATTCAAAATTACTATCTTAACTAATTCACACATATGTCTACAAAGCTGGTAGGGATATTAGGAAATACATACAACCATCAACAGAATTTTGCCACACAAAAAGGAAGGAGAGTTCTGCTTCTACTATGGCTGAACAATCATCTACTAGATTAATCTTTCCATAGACAACAACCATAAATTCTGAACAAAGTATAAAATCAGCTACCTGAAGCAAGAGTGATCATCAGCAAACAAACACTGGAGGGGAAACATTTCTTGGAAGAAAGTGGTATTAAGTGAATTTCCCATCCACAAGTCTTGCCTTGAGAGCAAGGACAATCAGCACCATAGCAGGTACCTGAAACTCCAGGATAAATTCCACAGTCTTACTATCTTAACAACTATGGTTGGCTCTTTCTGATCCTTCATGTTAGTTTATACATCACTTCTTCACAATGTGCATCTTGACCACTTTGTCAAAAATAGGTCTCTCCATTCTTCTCCAACCCTGCACTATTCTTCCCTTCAGAGTACATGTTGCAAATTCTAATTGTAGTGCTTCTGTTTGCTTTACTTTGCTTTTATTTTAAGAGATACCAACAGTACCATAGGTCCATAAGAGCAGGGACCATATTTTCATGGTTTACCAGGCTGCCTAATAAGAAATAAAACAAAAATATCAGTGGTACTAAACAAATATTTATATTTATTAACTGAAAACTCAATTTAGGAAAGAGCTTTCAAAAATCACTAATACAGGTCAGTCCATTTTAAATAGTTTATGTGACATCTTAGTTTACCATCTTGGAAGGGAGGAGGTATGAGAAGTTTGATTTGACAAATAAATGTTGAGATAAAATTTTTATTAAAAATAAAGAGAATTACAAAAGTATTTTCTTTACTATTCCTGAGAATCTGTTACACAGGATGAAAAACATAAACTAAATCAAAAATAAATCATTGAGGGCCGGCCAAATAGCTCAGCAGATTAAAGTGTCTACAAGTAGGCGCAGGGGCCGGGGTTCAATCTCCAGGCCTGCTGTGCCGGACCTGCCCCCAGGGCATGTGGAGATGGCAACTGAGGCTGGGCCTGGTGGTGCGAACCTGTAATCCCAGCTCTTAGGAGGCTGTAAACAAGTGGATCACTATGAGTTCCATCTAGTAGTGAGACCCTGAACACCCTGTAGACCCTTCCCTAAAAAAATAAAAATAAATAAAATTAAATTAAAATTAAAAATAAAAAATCACTGGCAATCTTGTAAATGAACCTACCACAGGAATATATCTTAAAATTTATCAATTTTCACTGAGGAATGTAGCACAAGTGCCTGCCTAGCATGCATGAGCATCTGGGGTCAGATGGGGGTGGGTGTATTATTGACAACATTTAACCATATCAATTCATAGAATAAAAACACTTCTACTTCTATAAAATAAGTTCAAATGGAACATAAAATTATGCCAAATAAAAAAGATATGAAATTCAATTTCATATAAAAAACGTTGTCAGTGGTATTAGAATGTTCTTGAGAAAATAGTAAACATCTAAATCCAGAGTACTCTCTGTTCCTAGAAACTAGTCAGAAAAGTTGTATTTGTGGTATTATAAATAGAAACTTATTTCCTAATAAGTGTTCTACTTTGATTTCTTTTCAAAAGGACTAGATGACAATGACTAAAATTCCTAAAAGTGGTCATCAGTTCATCACTCCTACCATGAAAGTTCTTAAAATTTCTGAGCAGTTCACTTCTCATTATCCCAAGGGAAACTATTTTACTTCCCAATAACATTTCATCATTCTAGATGCAAATATTTATAGTAAATTAAAATATGACACTATTTATTATAAAGTTGGCAAAAGTTGTACTAAATGATCTCCATAGCTGAGATATTTAGAAAATAACATCGATGTAACATAGTACATGCTTAACTTGCACAAGGTCCTGGATTCAGTCCCCAGCACCACAAAATACTCCTATATCCTACTGCCAGAAGTAGAAATTGACAAGATTTATAGAAATTAATTAGCAAAAAAAGAAAGAAATCAATCAATCAATTAGCAATATACTTCAAAAGTTTTTAAAATATTCTAGCCTTTTAAGCTAGGATTTGAATTCCCAAAATTCTAATAATAATAAGACTATTCATTTAAAGAAAAAAAGTATACAGTAATTAAAAACATCTTTGTTAACATAGAAAGATGATAAAACATACTAAATGAAAAAAATCTCACATAACAGCAAATACTGCAAATATATATGAGCCAAAATATCAGGACCAACACATTTTACACATGAGGTATACATATAATTTTCAGAAGTTAGGAAGTATGTATATATATTAAAATGATAAAATAATTACAACTCAAAAAAATTGCAAGTGCATCTGGGTGTGGCAGTACATACCTGTAATCTTAGCATTCTGGGAGGCTGGGGCAGGAAGATAGCAAAGTATAGCCTAGCCAAAGCAACTGAACAGCTTAGTCCTATGTCTGCATGAAAGCCCTAGGTTCACTTCCCAGTACGACCCCCTCACAAAAAAAAAAAAAAAATTACACTAATGGTAGTTTTTTGGGGAGGAGTTATTTTGTTTTGTTTTGGAGACAGGGTGTCACCATGTAGTTCAGGCTAGCCTGGAATCACTATGTAGCCCAAACTTATGGTAATCTTCTTGCCTCAGCTTCTTGAGTGCTGAAATTACAGGGCTGCGCCACCACACACAGCTTTAGATTTCTTGTTTATATTTTTTTTTCTGAATTTTTTAAAATGAGTACCTACCACTTTTATTACAGGGTAGGAAATATGATTTCATTTGAAAAAAATTTGTCTTAAATATAAAGCCAACTTTTAAATTTCCACAAACTAAATCCTGCTACCTCCACAACAATATTTCTTCAAGAAAATCATCTACATTATGCTTATAAATAGCTTCCTCTTGGAGGAGGGACAAATGTTTGCTGTTTTACTTATAGTCCCTCCACTTCCAGTGACCAAGAATAGGATTTACTACCTAGGCAACAGTAGTTGCCTGGAATCCGCAGTGCTGTCTAATATAGAATATTGAAAACATAGTCTACACAGGCCCTTCAGGTGCAAAACCCTATTTTCATCATTGATTTTCATCTTTCAATTTACTCTATCATGTCATCTCTGAAAGTTTTATGTTTATACATGGATTTCAACTCCTAAATTTTACCTTACAATGTAGTAACCTTGCCATTTCTATCAATTCTCTCCATTTTTTCACAATTTAACAAGATTTCTTCACACATATAAGCATTATGTTGTTTGTTCAGTTTTTATTTTTTATTGTACATGTTTCCATTACACAGTCATGACATTCCTTGTGGGGGCTGCCACATGTACATGACACATCTTAATTCTTTTTTCACCTTTTCCCTCCCCTTCTTCTTCCTCCTATCTCTTGTTCCCCTTCCCATTTGAACAAAATCTATCTCCTACATCCTATTATCTTTAATTTTGCTCTTTTTGTATTTTGTGATTCTCATGCAAGAAAAACTATATGTTATTTAAGTTTGTGTGTCTGATTTATTTCACTTAATATGGTCTTAGGGTATATAAACATTATGTTCTAATCATTACCACAACTGTACAGGAGAAGAGCTACTCTAGCCCTTTCTTAAAGTATAAGTACTATGCATACACTTTAGGTGTGTGGATGGACCAGAACCCACAAGACCCAGTATAGTGAGTCTTGGCCCATGGCGTAATCAAACCAGCAATGTGGAAGTATCTGATACAACAGCAAGGAACCAGCAGTTGTGCTCTGAAGAACTCTACAAATAGAAGACCAGTCCCAGTCCTCACATCCAGAATCCAAGACCAACTCTATACTCAGCATAATTCCCATGGCAAACTTGGCTGGAGTATACAGCACATTGCTGGGATCTGACATGGTCACTATTACAGAACCGTAAACAGCAAAGGTATTTTGCTTTTATCTGCCCTTGTTTGTCTGATTGGCTATCCCTTTCCTGTCTGCTTAGAAGTCCTTTGGTTTTGTCTTGTATTTCCTGATTATTTTTATTGGTTTTTGGGTTTTTTTTGGCGGAACTGGGGATGGAACTCAGGCCTTTGCCCTTGCCAGGGAAGCGCTTATTCCACTGAGCCATCTCCCCGGCCCCTCCTGATTATTTTTGGTTTTGGATTTTTTTTTCCTTTTCTCTCCTCTCTTACTTGTTCTACTTTTTCCCCCTTTGTTTTCTTCTATTCTTCCTCTCTTTTCCATTCTCCTTTCCTCTTTTTTTCACTGTGTTAGGTTTCTTACCTATCTTTTTCATTTTCTTCTATTGATCCTCTTTCTCTCTTTCCTCAACTACTTGAATTTAAACTTTCAAGTAAGCAAACCCTGTCTCTTCCCTTTCTTATTACTCCTTCACATTTTATTTCACTCATTCCCCTCCTGTGTCCTTCAATTTCCCAAAACTCAGGTGATCATACTGACTTCCAGTCTTTATAATATTTGATCTCATTCATCAATTTAGCCTGTCCATTACCATCTTCAACCCCACTCCCGAAAAAGGTAAAATCCATGGTATATGTCTGATTTTGTTATATAACTTCAGAGTTTGCTCCTGTGGTTGAAGGTAGCAGGTTAATGGCTACCACAGTTTGTCAGCACTTAAGCTGTACTTGGAACTATTGTTACCACTAACGGTACTACTTTAGCCAGGATGTCATACAATTTTAGTCAGTTTTTCTCCTCTGTATGATAATGTTGTGATTTTTTTTGTTGTTGTTTATTTGTTTTTGTTTTTTGCGGTACTGGGGATTGAACTCAGGACCCTGCACTTGCCAGGCCAGCACATATTCTACTGAGCTATCTCCCTGGCCCCTGACAACACTGTGATTGTACAGGGTTACAGTCACCACCACCACCCAGTACCAAAGGATTGGCTGCTGAGACAAATAGTAACTCTGCATCCTTTACAAATAGGAAAGGTAGATTCTTGGAATAGCTATAAAGAACTACCTAAATCTAGAGGACATCCCTGAAGAACAGACATTTCCTAAGGAAGCCTCAATACTAGTGATAAAGTTATCATAAGTAATTGTCAAGCATCAACATGGAAAACAGGGTTCCAGGCACTTGGTTGCTGTGGTTCACAGTGCAGTTATGGCCAAGTCCATGAACCGCACCACACACAACCAGTCCTGAAAATGGCACAGAAATGGCATCAAGAAACCTCAGTCACAAAGATATGAATCTCTGAAGAGGGTATATCCCAAGCTCCTTAAGAACATGCATTTTGCCAAGAAGCACAACAAGAAGGGCTCCAAGAAGATGCAAGCAAACAATGCCAAGGCCATGAGTGCACTCGTCAAGCCCAAGGAGGTCAAGCCCAAGATCATGCCAAAGGGAGTAAACTGCAGGCTCGCTCGACTTGCCTATATTGCACAACCCAAGCTTAGGAAGTGTATCTGTGCCCGCATTGCCAAGGTCGAAGGCCTTGCCGGCCAAAGGCCCAGGCTCCAGTCAAGGCTAAGTCTCCAGCTTCTGCTCCAGCCCAGGCTCAGTCTCCAGCTTCTGCTCCAGCCCAGGCCCTCAAAGGTGCCCAGGCCCCCGTGAAGGCTCCACAGTAAAAGCCTCTTATCTGCTGATGTAAAAACAGAAGGAATGGTGTGACCCCTGGGGTGCCATCTGTGGGGGGCTGGTGTCCTCCTGTGCTCTCTGTACAAATAAATCTGAGGCAGGATATGTTAGCCTGAATCTGTCATGCAGGGACAGGGGCTGTGATGCAGTTGCTGACTCCTTTGGAAAGGAAGAAGACAGCCTTCTGTTAATGGCCTATGGCTGGTCCTCTGTTCATAAAATAGGTGTATTTTTTTTAATACAGGAGGAAATGATCATGTGATTAAAAAAAGATAGAAGTAGCATTTGAGCCCAGGTGGGTCAGGAAGTAGGATTTAGCTTGCCCAATAGCCTGGGGCTGTTACCTGTGGGTGGCCCTGACCTTGTCAGGAGGTGTCAAATGGAAGTGTAGGGTCTTGAAAAGCAAGTGGGTTTCGTGCTACTTGGCCCTATCAGGGCAAGGGTGCCCTAGAGAGGTGGCATGAAGGCTCTTTCCTCAGTCATGCTGTGAGGGTATGTGTACTAAGGAGGCCCAGTGTGTATGGCTTACTAGATGTAGCTCAGTCAGCCTGTTGGCAACACAGCTTGTTTCTGCATCTCCAGTACAACCATGTCAAAGGGCCTGTCTGTGTAAGTTCAGAGTCATGGTGCCTTGCCAGCAAGCCTGGAGTTATGTCTGGCCACAATCGCATACTTAAGTTATGCTTCCCTGTCTCATACTTGAAGGGCTTGACTGATGGAACAGTCTTAACTCGGGCCATAGGTGACCTGGCACTCCCTGCAGACCTACGTAGGCTGTTTCAGAACTGATAGGTTCTGGCCCCATTATAACTGCTTAAGTATTATAGTGTCATCTAATATGGCTGAAGCCCTTAAAACAACAGCTTATCTTCCCAGTGACCACTTCCTCCTTCCCCACTCCAGCCTTGGATACAATTTCCCCTCACCTTACACAAACACACACACACACACACACACACACACACACACACGAGATCCCAGTCAGCTCTTTACATGTAATTGAAACTGACCCCCAGCTCTTCCCTTAACAAAAGCCATAAAAAACCCTCAGCTTTTTGTCTCAGGATTTTCCCAACTGCCTTTGATTCTCTGTGTTTTTAGACTTAATAAAGGCTTCTTTTACCAAAAAAAAAAAAAAAAAACAAAAAAAAAAGGGAGAATTTAAAAATGCAAAAGTACACCTGCACTCTCCACACCTGGGAGGCTGAAAACAGGAGGATCACTATGAGTTTGATCTGTGTATCAAGACCCTGTAGACCCCATACTAAGTACATTTTTAAAAAAAATGCAAACATAAAGTGAAACCCCAAACCCACAGCCCACCCAGGACAAGCCTGAAATACAATGAAATAGACAAAACTTAAGTCAGACATTGGAACTTTTTTTTTTTTTTTTTTTTTGGCGGAACCGGGGATTGAACTCAGGCCCTTGCGCTTACCAGTGAAGCGCTTATTCCACTGAGCCATCTCCCCGGCCCCTAGACATTGGAACTTTATAAAATGATATCAATAGAAGTGAAAAAACAAGTGGAAAGACTATAGAGAAAATAATCTGTCAGATACAAAAAAGGAATGATGCTTAAAATTAAAGATATAAGAGAAAGCATACATAAAAAAATAAGTGAGCTTAAAAAACTGAGGGGAAAAAAATGTACAATAGGAAAGCAATGCAATCCATAAAACGGATCCAAACAGAAATCTAAGACATTAAAACCACTGAAAATACATGCAACAGATTGAATAAGGAGAAGACAGAATTTCAGATCCTAAAGACAAAACAGTAGAAAGGTATCTTAAAAATAGCAAAAGATGATGAAAAACCCATCCAACAGCTACAAGATGACATAAAGAATGACATAAGATTGAGGGGGTCTATTGAGAAATCTGGAGACAGCATAAATGCCATAAAAAAAAATTCTTCACAGAAATAATGGCAGGAAATGTCCAAGCATGGATAAAGAATCTGACATACAATTAAATGTAGCATACAGAACTCTAAACAACTATAACCAAAATAAAATTACACCAAGACATATAATAATAAAAATTCCAGAAATTTAGCAAAAGAACAGAATATTAAAGGCTTTTAAACAGATCTCCTATAAAACAAAGTCCACCAGAATTGTGATGGACTTTCCAACACAAACCCTCAGGTAAAGAAAAGCTTGAAGTGAAATATTTCAAGTCTTGAGAGAAAACAACCTCCAATCCAGATTGGTATACCCTGAAAAAAACCAACTTACAAAATTACTAGGGAAATAAAATATTTCCATGACAAAGAACAACTGAAGAAATTCATCACCACAAAACCAACCTTACAGAGAGTATGAAATGAAAGATATCCTGGACAGACATAAAAATAATCACAGGGGCTGGGGAGATGGCTCAGTAGAGTAAGTGCTTGCCTGGCAAGTGCAAAGGGCCTGAGTTCAATCCCCGGTCCATAAAATAAATAAATAAAAATAATCACAACTCCAAGAATAACAATAAAAAGAAACCAGCAGGCAGGGAAAGTAATTAAATAAGGGAAAAACAGGGAACCAACAGCCGAAAAATATCATGACAAAGAGAAGCCAATACATATCAGTTATAACAATCAATGTAAATGACCTCAATTCACCAATCAAAAGGAATATACTGGCAGAATGAATCAAGAAACAAGATCCAGAGTTCAATTCCCAGTACCACAAAAAAAAAAAAAAAGAAAGAAAGAAGATCCAACAATATGTTGTATACAAGAAACACATTTACCTCAAAAAGAAATTCACAGACTAAAATTCAAAGGATGGAAAACAATCTTCCATGCAACAGGAACCCAGAAAAAAGCAGGGGTAGCTATTCTGTTGTAGACAATGTGAACTTCAAACCAAGAATGATCAAGAGATAAAGAAGGCCATTACATACTTGTTAGGGGAAAACTTGAAGAGAAAGAGATTAACAATCACAAATATGCATCAAATACGGGAACACTGAACTATGTAAGATAGTAATAAGGCATGAAAAATTAAATAAGAATAACACAATTGTAACAAGAGAATTTAATACCCCATTGTCACAAAGTTTCACCACAATGGACTAAACTACCTCTTAAAAATAAAGAAAAGATACAAATTTTCTTAAAAATTGAGGAAATTTATCACCCATGAAAATGAATTATAGTACACAGAATATTTAAAAACTTTTCAATAGTTCCGCCCAAAAAAAAAAACTTTTCAAGCTAAAATAAAGGGGTGCTAATCAGCAATTCCAAAGTACATGAAAATATAAATATCACTGGTAAAGGTAAACATATTAACAAATACAGAATGAGTTATACTGTAATTCTGGTGCATAAAATATTTTTAACCATAGCATAAAAATTAAAAGTTAAAAAACAGAATTGTTTTAAAAAGAACCTATAGTCATAAAAATTTAGCAACACTTACACATTATAAAGAGAAGTCCTGGCATCAATAACAAAGAATGTGTGGCAAGAGTAAAAGTATAGATTGTGTGTGACTACAGTTAATTTATCAATTTAGTAGTTAACAGTTATTTAAGAAGTTCTATGTAACGATAAGGAAAAATAACGAAAAATAAGGATAAGGAAAAATAATGATAAGGAAAATACCTACAGAATTCAGGGATAAAAAAAGAAGAGAAAGTATATTTGGTACATACCCATGAGATCATCAAGTCATAAAGACAACAAAAGTAGACAACAGAAAAAAAGAACTATACAATGGACCAAAAAGAAAAAAAAAATAAAAATAAGGGCAATAGTAAGTCCTAGCCCCACCCCCGGGAAGCACTGAAAGGGCAAACTGAGACTGCAGGTGGTAGCACATGCCTGTAATCCCAGCTCTTAAGAGGCTGTAAACAGGAGAATCACTGAGTCCGATCTAGTAGTGAGACCCTGAACACCCTGTAGACCTTTCTCTAAAATACAGAAAAAAATAAAATGCTTTGATTAAGTCCTTGCCTAACACAGCAAGTGCATCAAAAGCTCTCAAAAAGGGGCTGGGGAGAGAGCTCAGCAGTTTAAGTGCCTACCTGGCAAGAGCAAGGACTCAGGTTCAATCCCTGGTACCGCATGCCATGCAGGCCGCGTGCCAAGCTGGCCACCAAAACCAGGCATGGTGGTGCTGGGGAGGCTAAGACAAAAGGATCACTACAAGTCTGAGCTGCATAGCAAGACCCTGTACCAAATAAATAAAAGATTTTTTTAAAGCAAAAAAAATTTTTAAAGCTCTCAAATGGCTGATAAGCCTTTAAAAAAAGAGCTAACTATATGCTGTCTAGAAGACATACATCATGGCTCTAGGATACAGTTTAAAAGTGAAGTATGGGGGAAAAACACTCCATGGTAATAATAATCAAAAGAGAACAATAGTGTCTATATTTATATCAGATAAAATAGACTTTAATTCAAAACTGCCAAAAGAACAACAAAGGTCATTTCATAACACTAATTGGGCAAATATAGCAGTAAGCTATAATATATACATCAGAACAAGTAAATGCATAAGGAAAATACTGCGAGATTTAACAGTAGGCAGCCACACAAAATAGTAGACTTAAATCACTACTTACAATAATGAACAAATCTCTCACATAGAAAATCAATAAGAATATAAAAAATGTGAACATGATAGACCAAACTGACTAACATACACAAAATATCCTATCCAAGAGTAGCAGAATACACTTTCTATTCAAATGTATACAACATTCTCCACAACAGATGACTGGAGAGTGCTAGGTTACAAAGCGGTATTAATAAATCTAATAATAGTAAAATCAACTCATGCATCTTTTCTAAATACAGAGGGATAAAGTGAGAAATCAATAACAAAATAAAATGGAAAAAAATTCCGAGTACTTGAAAATTAAACAACACACTCTTGAATACACAATGAGTCAAAGAAAAAAAATCCAAATGGAATATTAGAAAATAATCTCTGGGGGCCTGCCCCTTAGCTCAGCACTTTAAGTGGCTGCTTCCACAAAGCAGTCAGGCTCAGGTTGCTGTGGTTCAACCCCACAACTCAAGCCAGCCAAACCTGCCCTGAAGGCATTCAGAGCAAAAAAAAAAAAAAAAAAGAAAAAGAAAATAATCTCAAGAAGTAAAGCCATACTGTTGTGTTGAGCTGTAGGGGACTCAGGTCAACAATTTCTGACATTGCCAGTCAAGTGGAAGACCCAATACTATTATGGACTACTGGACTCTTTTAGAATATTTTGCTGAGTTAACACACCTATAATATTCAAATAACGGAACTAAACAAAAAAGGGGATACAGATGAATGTCCATTTTGTATCTGTGTATTCAAAGTGGTTAGGATAGATATATAGTTCTCTTAATGAATAGAGGGATTTGTTCTAATAGTGTTTGTAAATAGGATATCATGTCCGCATCTTGTATAGCAATTAACCACTAGGAAGAATGTATGCAATGTGTTAATTATTGAAACTGTCCTACCAATTTGGTTTGAAACTGTCTCATTGAAATTTGTTTCTCAATAAAATTATGGAAAAAAAAAACTCAAACCAAACAAAAGCCACAACACAACATGATAAAATGTATGAAATGTAGCAAGACATCATTGCTAATGATAATTATCTACATTTTTAAAAAAAGAAAGATCTCAAACAACCTAACATGACATTTTTAAGGGCTTAAGCCCAAAGTCAGTAAAAGAAAGTAAAGAATAAAAATTAGAGCCAAGGCTGCACTGAGACAGCAGTTGGGACTGGGTGTGGTAGCACGCACCTGTAATCCCAGCACTTGGGAGGCTGAACACTGGAGAATCACTACAAGTCTGATATACATAGTGAGACCCTGTAGACCCTGTCCTAAATACATTTTTAAAAAATTAGAGTCAAATAAAGAGAAATTAGAAAAACAATTTTAAAAATCAAACTCAGAATATTTTTAAAAGATTAAACTGACCAGATAGACTAACTAACAGAGAAAAAGAATTGATTCAAATAAATAAAATCAAACACTGAAGAGGAGACATTATAATCAATGCATAGAAATTTACAATATTAGACCAAGGATTGGGAAATATAGCTCAGTGATAGAGCACTTGCCTATTAGTATACATAAGGATCTGAGTTTGATCCCCAGCCAGCACTAGAAATATTACACAAATTAAAACATAAGACCAGAAGCACAGCACAAGATACCTGGTCAAGCACTTGTTTAGTAGGTTGATCACTACTAACCACAGAAATGGGGTGGGGAGGGAGAGGGAGAGAAAGGGGGAGAGGGGAGAGAGAGAGAAAAGGAAGAGAAAGAGTTTGTAAAAAACTGTATATAAGCAAATTGTACAACTTACAAGAAATAAAATCTTTTTTGAGAGAGGGTCTTGCTCTGTAATGCTGGTTGACCTCAAACTCATGGGATCCTCCTGTTTCAAACTCTTGAGTGCTGGGACCACACCCAGCTATAGAAATAAATTTTTACAAATATACAATCTATTAAGACTCAATAAGGACCCAGGCCGCGGGATCATGAACAGACCCAGAGCACAGGTCCCGCGAGTGAGTGAGACGACCCGGGCCGTGGGATCCTGAACAGATCCAGAGCGCAGGCCCACCAGTGAGTGAGATGACCTGGGGCCTTCCGGATCCTGAATAGACCAGGAGCACAGGCCCAGCGAGTAAATGAGACGACCGGGCAGCGGGATCCTGAATAGATCCAGAGCTCAGGCCCAGCAAGTAACCCGTCAGTAGAACTCCCTGCAAAAAGGCTAGAGGCAAGACCCACCCAGCTGATTCAGGAGCAGAACATCTTGCCAGAGAGACACAAAGGGTTCACCTCTAATGGCTGCAACAGAAAGATGTGGAGCATAGCAGCCAGATCCAAGCAACACCCACCTGGAGGAATCTGAAATTCATAGATCCAGACCTGGTGCTAAGGTAATAACTCTATCCACCCTCTACACGAAAGGTCAGAAGACAGGTATACAAAATGACAAAGAGAAGGAACAAAATGCAGTCTCAGGCCCCGAGTCCACCCAGTGCAAATGCAGAAGACACTAGCACTGAGGAAACTGGAA
>NW_004524643.1:3059548-3068328 GCF_000260255.1 Octodon degus
GGAGGACAGATCTTTTCTTTCCAGTCCTTTAATTAATCTAGTTTTTTACACACTTTAAATGTCTTTGCAAAAGGTTCATTTTTTCTTGGAAATGTGGTATTATAAGTTGAACTAAATTCAGAAATTTTAAATTTTTAAATAGTTATCACCTACTCCTTTCTAGTTTGAGAATTCTAATTATATGTATATAAGTTTCTTGGTTTTGACACAGTGAACTATTATCACTGATCTGTAAATTCTTTCTTCATTTTTATTTTGGACAGTTTTTATTGTATATTCAGTTATGTTTGTAAATAATTCATTTTCAATTTGCAATCTATTAAAAAAATTTAAAAATAAAAATAAAAATGAAGAAAAAAATCAAGAAATATACCACTCACTGGCACCACATGCCCCACCAGCCCCGCCCCTGGGTGCACTAAACTCAAAACTGGGCATGATGGTGCACACCTGTAGTTCCAGCACTGGGGGGGCTGAAAACAGGAGGATCACTATGAGTCTGAGCTATGTAGTGAGACCTGTACCAAATACATTTTTTTAAAAAATACATTACTTCCTTAGTTCATTTGGAGTGTTATAACAAACTACATTACAATGGATAACTTTGGGGAAGAAGGGTACTAGGGATTGTACCCAGGGCCTTTGCACTGAATAATATCTCCAGGCCCTTTTTTTATATTTTATTTTGAGACAGGATCTTGCTATATTGCTCAAGCACAACTTGAACTTGTAATCATCCTCCTGAATCAGCCTCCCAAAGTTCTAGGATTACAAGCATCACCACTACATCTAGCAGAATGGGTAATTTAACCAGAGAAATTTATTTCTCATGGTTCTGAGGCTGAGTCCAAGATCAGGCCATGTCCTCACAGGATGGAAGGAGTAAGGTAGCATTATAGGACCTCCTTTATGAAGGCAGTAATCCCATTAATAAAGGTTCTGCCTGGGGCTGGTGAGATGGCTCAGTGGTATAAAGCACCTACTTAGAATAAAGGTTCTGCCTCACAATATAATCACATCGCAAAAGGCCCCACCTCCTAACATTATCACTTTGGGGATCAACATTTTAACATACAAAGTTTGAAGGATACAATATTCAGACAATAGCAACCATATTAATAGAATGTATGGAAAAATAAAATCACATACTCACTTCCATAGACACAGAAAAAACACTTGACAAAACTCAATATTCCTTTGATATAAAAACAATATCACTTTGTGATACAAATTAGACATAGAAAAACCTTATTCCAATGCAATAAAGGCCAAATATTAAAATCCCACAGCAAATATAAAAGGCTTATTGGCTGGGGATACAGCCAGTGATACAGGGCCTGCCTGGCAAGTACAATGTCCTGAGTTTGATTCCCAGTACCAAAAAAAAAAAAAAGCTTACATCTATGTTATGTACATGAATCAACTCCTGTGGAAGAATGTAATCACTATGTACTGAAACACATACTAATAAAAAAATTAAAACTGAAAAAAAAATCCACAACTAACATCATACTCAATGAACAAACTTAAGATTTTGGAACGGGAATATATATCTACAATCCCAACTACTCTCAAAACTGAGATGAAGGGATTGCTTGAGCTCATGAATTCAAGACCAACCTGGGAAACACAGACTCTGTTTCAAAAATAACCAAACAAATAAAAACTCAAAAGCTTTTCCTCTAAGATGTGACAAGACAAAGAAAGATGACAGGCTCACCAATCCTATTCAGTATGATTTTGAAAATTATAGTCAGAGCAGTTAGCTTAAAAAAAGATATAGTATGGAGTCACTGACAATGTAATATTTGTGAAGCTTTTTAATTTATTCCAAAAAAGGCATAGTATTTTAGTACTTTTACAAAGAATGCTTTTAAAATGCTACTAATCAAATATGCTTTTAATTGAATAAAATTTTTTAAAAATGAAAAGATATAAAAGTCATTGAAATAGGAAAAGAAGCAAAATTGTCTGTTTACAGAGCATGATCTTACAGAAAGACAACCTTCAAGACTCCACCAATCTGTCAGGTGTGCCACCACGCCTGGTCTTGGTGGCTAGCTCAGCATGCCCATGGGCAAGGCCAGTGCAGCACATGGTGTGGAAATTGAACATCGGTCCCTGCACTTGCCTAAAAAGGCGCTTCGTCTGCCGAGCTATCTTGCCAGCCCCTCAAGAACTAATAATCTCAATATGTACATCTTATCCAAAGCTAGCTACACATTCAGTACAATCCCTATCAAAACCCCAACAGCACTTTTTACAGAAATTAAAAAAACACTAAACTTCATACAGTACCACAAAAAACCCAGGTAGCCAAAGAAATTTCAAGCAAAAGCAAAAAAATTAGAGGTATCATACTTTCTGATTTCAAATATTCTATTATAAAATTATAGTAATCAAAACAGGATGGGGTCGTGGGTGTAGCTCAGTACTAGAGTACTTGTGTAGCAAGTATGAGGTCCTAGGGCCAGGGAGATGGCTCAGGGTTTCATCCCCAGCACTGCTCTTCCATAAAAGGTACTGGTAGTGGTACTGGTATGAGACATACCAAAAAAAAAAAAAAAAAGGGGGGGGCAACAAAACAGAATGCCCATGGTAGAAAGAAATAAAATTACACACACACACACAATAGCTAAGATAACTATGCTATTAATTTCTATTATTTAACTTAAAAGAACAGTTAGTGTTCATATTGTTTCATCAATTTTACATGCCTACATCTGGTAATTTGAGCAACTACTTTAAAGATAACAATACATAATATAATAACCATTGTTAATTGTTATCATCTTGTTTTGAATTTTTTTTCTCTTTAAAATACTAAAAAAGAAAACAAATTAGAATGCCCAGAAGTACACCCTCACATAAAGCCCATCCACCTTTTGCAAGTGTGCCAAGAGTATACAGTAGGGAAAGGACTGTCTCTTCATAAATGGTGCTGGGGAAACTGTATATCCAAAACAAAAAACCAATGAATTTGGAACTTTGACTTATTCCATACACAGGAATTACTAAAAATGGATTAATTACTTATGTGAGACCTAAAACCTTAAAACTCCTGGAAAAAAAATGTACAGAAAAATCTTAACATTAGCCTTGGTAATAATGTTTTGGATATGACACTAAAATCATAGGCAATGAAAAGTAAAAATACACAAGTAGGACATCAAAATAAAAAATGTCTGCAAAGCTTATGAAATATTCAGCAAAATGAAAGGCAACCTATATATATATATTTTTTTTTTTTTTTTCGGAACCGAGGTCCTTGCGCTTGCCAAGGAAGCGCTTATTCCACTGAGCCATCTCCCCAGCCCGAAAGGCAACCTATATGGTTCCAAGGCAGAGCAACATGGAAGAAAGGCATAACAAAGAAGAAACGAATCATGTCAGGCAGTAAAGCAGCAGCCTTACTTCTGCTGTCCCTTTTTATTCCATCCAAGCTCCAAACTCATTAGTTAGTGCTACCCACTACCAGTGGGCCATCCCTCTTCAGTAAATCCATAATCCACACCAAGAACTATGCTAAACCAATCACTGGATAACCCAGTTTCATAAGCCCATAACCGAGTCACACCCAATAGCCCCACCTATGAGTAAAAGAGGCTGGGGAGAGTACCTTGATATAAGCCATTATAGTCCACAATGGCCATCTGCACACTAGATAGCCAGAGGACCCAATAATTGCTCAGCCAGGGTAGAGAAAATGGAAACCAATGTACAAAGGAGGTGGAAGTAGAAGATGCACCCCCTCAAACCAAATGGAGCTCTTCAAAAATACATGAACTTCCTTCTTCTCTTTTTACACTCCAGCCACGCTAAAGACTACTGGTTGGTGCTATACACACTGGAATTGTTCTTTTCCCTCAGTTTGCTAGTCTATGTGCCAGTCATCTCCACAGACACATCCAGAACTGTATAGTTCTAGTCTGGTAGGCATTTCTTAAGTCCAGACAAGCTGACATGCCATGATTAATGGCCATACCATGAGAGATCCTGGGTAGTCTTCAGCATCATAAATAGGATGAGAAAAAAGCAATGAATTCCTCATCCATTTAGTTTCAATTCTTGTTCTCATGAAGCAAGTGGCTTTATCTTAAGGCATACTAAACTGTGACCTTTCCAAGTCTCTTTCTCATCTAAGTGCTGCAATGACAAAGCTTAATTGTCACTTTACTGGCTTGGGAGCTGGCTGGGAAAGCACACTTTTGGGTACGACTGTGTGGGTTCTGGAGGTGTGATCTTGAGGTCTAAATCTGACATCTTGCCCCTTCCTTCTGGTGCTATTCCCTTACCCAGCTTCCTGGCCACCATGAACTGTTTTTGCTCTGCCACGCCATTCTGCTATGATGCTTCTGTCTTGGAGACAGCTGAACATGGATTGAATTCTCTAAAACCTTGGGCCAAATTAAACCTCCCTCCTTTAGGTTGTAGGTAAGGGATACTATGTCACAACTACATAAAAGCTAACAAAAACATTTACATGGAAAAACAATGAAACATAGCCCTTGACATCATTTACAGAAGCTAAAAACACAGCTAATTATAAGTAGTTTGTGCACCTAAATATAATTTTTTTAATCTTTTATTTATTCATTGGGTACAGGGTCTCACTATGCAACTCGGACTCATAGTGATCCTCCTGTCTAAGCTTTCCCAGCACTGGGATTACAGGCATGTGCCACCATGCCTGGTCTCGGTGGCTGGCATGGTATGGCCAGGTTCAGGGCCAGAATGGCATGAGGTACTGGGGATCGAACCCAAGTCCTTGCACTTGGCAGGTGAGTGCTAAGACCACCAAGCTACCTCCTCAGCCCCATGTTCACCTAAATATAAAAGACAAAAAACTAAAGCTTCTAGACATAATACTGAAGAATAAATTCATGCCTTTTGGACAAGGAAAGATTCCCATAAAGGAAAAGATAAATTGTATTTCATTAAAATAAATAATGTATTTTCCACCATTAAGATAAAGAGACAACAAACAAAAATAAATCAGTAAAGAGGCAAGAAACAGAAATGATACTTATAACAAAAAATAACAAAGGTCTGTCTACACCTAGCATACAGAACTCATTCTCAGAAATCAATAAAAAAAAAAAAAAGATATCCCAAAAGAAAATACGCAAAAGACTTCAGCAGGTACCTCACAGACAATACACAAAAATATTTTCAACCTTATTAATAATCAAGAAAATGACTTGGAAAAGAAACTATTCAAACTCAATTACATATAACTTTCATGGTCCAGCAATATCACTCCTGCATATATGTTAAAAAGAAACACATTTATATTTTTAAAAAGTCATGAAGACAACAGCAACCACTAGAGGATACATACAGAAGGAATAGGACATCTGTTTTCCTCCCTGGCTGTGTGAGGATCGCCAGCATCACGAATGACACAGTAACTGTTTGAACCTGGAAGTTCATGACCAACCAACTTCTTTAAAGGAAACAAACGGTCACTGATGTCCTTCACCCTGAGAAAGCAACAGTACTTAAAACAGAAATATGGGAAAAACTCGCCAAAATGTACAAGACCACACCAGATGTCAATTTTGTGTTTGGATTCCGAACCCATTTTGGTGGTGGCAAGACAACTGGCTTTAGCATGATATATGATTCCCTGGATTATGCGAAGAAAAATGGGCCCAAACATAGACCTGCAAGACACGGCCTGTATGAGAAGAAAAAGACTTCAAGAAGGCAGCAGAAGGAAAGCAACAACAGAATGAAGAAAGTCAGGGGCACCACAAAGGCTAACGTTGGTGCTGGCATAAAGCTGAAGGAGTACAGATTCTGCAGTGCCTGTCTGCAGTAACACGACTGTTTTCACAAAAGGATTTAATAAACTGTAAAACTTTGAAGAAAAAGAAAGAAATAGGTCAACAATACTTGCTACCTTCTTTCATTCACATGAAGTGTAAACACAAGCAAAGTAAGGTACAGTATTCTAGAACAGTTTATATTTTCCAATAAGTAGAAGAGTTAATGATTAGAATGTACCATAAGTGTTTCCATTCTGGCTACCCTGCGCCAGCGGGACCTGCCGGTCCCAGCCCAGGCGCGGTGTGGGTGAGACCCTCATCCACGCCCTTGGGACCCTACCACCACTCTGCAGCACCACCACCCCCAACCCGCCCACAAAGTAAGAATTTCTGCCGCGTTCTGGGCACCCCTAGATCCAGTCCTAACCCAGGGCCAGTGAGTGTGTGAGAGAGCTTCCTTTCCCCACTACTCCACCTTATCCCCTCCAGATTCAGCTCAGGCCTGGCATACAGGCCTGGGGTAAAACCTTCAGCCGCAATCCCTGCAGAGAGAGTAGGAGACAAAGCCTCCCAGCTAGTCCAGGAGTAAAACATCTTGCCAGAGGGGCACAACAGGATCACTCCCAAGGGCACAAGCAGGAAGGAGCTGAGCACAGCAGCCAGACCCAAGCCAGGCACAGCTGGATAAATCCAAACTTCGTAGGTCTGCACCTGAATTTCATTAGGTGCTAAGGTTATAACTGCACCAAAGCTCTACAACAAAGGTCAGAAGACAGTGCTACACAAAATGACAACGAGAAGGAGCAAAATGCAATCTCAGACCCCAAGCCCACCCATAACAAGTGCAGAGGACACTAACACAGAACAAACTGATAATCACACAGCTGAAATCAATGAATCAACAGCTTCTGAAATAAAGAAACAACTGCAAAAAGGTATAGAGGAACTCAGATTGGAAATGAAAAAAGAAATCCCTGAATTAATACCATCTGCAGTAAAGAACCAAATGCAGAAACATACGGAGGAAACCCAATGCCCACCCAGAACAAGTGCAGAGGACACTAGCTCAGCTCAAATGTATGAATTAATAGCATTGATAGTAAATAAGCAGCAGCAGAAAGTTATAGAGGAACTCAGAAATGAATTCTTTTCTACTACCTCAGCTCAAATGTATGAATTAATAGCATAGAAAGTAAATAAGCAAGAGCAGAAAGTTATAAAGAAACTCAGAGCAGAATTCTTTTCTGAAATAAAAAAGAATTCTCTGAACTCATAGCATCTGAAGTAAAGAATCAACTACACAAACATAGGGAGAAAACCCAATCTCAACAAAAAACACTGCAATAAAAGAATTAATAACTGCTTCTAAAGAAGACATTGATAAAAAAAATAAAAGATTAAAAGAATGACGGGGGCTGGGGAGATGGCTCAGTAGGATAAGCGCTTGACTGGCAAACTCAAGGATCTGAGTTCAATCCCCGGTTCCGCAAAAAAAAAAAAAAACCTAAAACTATGCAGAAACAGTCCCACTCATAAAACAGTTCATATATTCTACTAAAAGAATGACGGATTCCTTGAATGAGCAATACAGGAAAGAAAGAGATCCCATGAAGCAGAGTCAAAGACATATAGAGGAAATTAAAATCTCAATCACAAGCTTACAAAACCGTTTAAGTAAAAGTGAAGACAGAGTTTCAGATCTTGAAGATGCTGGTGCAGCTAGTGAAAAGGTAAGAAAGGAACTCTTAAAAACAACTAGGATGCAGGAAAAAATAATTCATCACCTGCAAGACAATGCAAAGATGAACAACGTGAGACTAACAGGCAACAATGAGAAGGAGTCAACACAAAGGACATTAAAAAAATATGAGCAGAAGTAATAGCAGAAAACTTCCCAAATATGAGGAAACAATCTGACATTTAGGTAACTGAAGCATACAGAATACCAAGTAACCTCAACCCAATTAAGAACACACCAAGACATATAATCGTCAAGATGCCAGAAATTCAGCTCAAGTTTAATATACTGAAAGCTACTAGAGAAAAGAAGCACATCACATTCAAAGGAAAACCCATCAGAATTATGGCCGACTCCTCTTCACAAACCATGAAGGCAAGAAGAGCATGAAGCAGAGTACTTCAAGTCCTCTATGAAAACAAATTTCAGCCCATACTACCATACCCTGCAAAACTTTCTTTCAAGTTTGACAGAGAAGTGAAATACTTCCATGACAAAGAACAACTAAAGAACTTCATGATGACAAAGCGAACCCTACACAGGCTCCTGAAAGATGTTCTAGAGAAATATCAAAATGATCAGAACCCCACAAATGAGATCAGAAGCCACCAACTAACTAGAGCAAGCAATTAAACACAAGAGAAAAAGGAGTAAATGACAACAGATAAATAACACATCAATCATAAGTCAATACATCTCAATTATAACCATCAATGTAAATGGACTCAATTCACAAATTAAGAGAAATAGACTGGCACAGTGGATTAGGAAACAAAATCCAATATTCTGTATACAAGAAACACATTTAACTCATAAAGACATTCATAGGCTGAAAGTCAAAGGATAGAAAACAATACATGTCCCAGTACCTCAGAAAAAAGCAGGGGTAGCAATCCTATTCTCAGACAGTCTCAACTTCAAACCAAGAATGGTCAAGCAAAATAAAGAAGGCCATTATATACTGGTTAAGGGAAAAATTCAAGAGGAAGAGGTAACACTCCTAAATATGTATGCACCAAACACGGGAGCACCCAACTATATAAAGCAAATCTTAATGGAAATGAAAAATCTAATATCCAATACCACAATCTTAACAGGAGACCTTAACACCCCCTTATCCCCAAAAGACAGGTCAACCAGACAAAAAATTAGCAAAGAAATAGCAGAAATGAACCAGAGCTTGAAACAAATGCAGACAACCTGGGGCCCACGGATCCTCAATAGACCCAGAGTGCAGGCCCAGAGAGTAAGTGAGACGACCCGGGGCCCAC
>NW_004524643.1:3079710-3080230 GCF_000260255.1 Octodon degus
TCTCAGGCTTTCACAGAGAGCACATTGGCCAAGCAATGGCCGTGACTCATCCACATGGCTGACACTGACAAAGGATCTACAGTCTGAGGTACAGGGTCTCAGGATAAATCCTGAAAGGATTTGACTGACCCTATCAGATCCAAAAGATACAACTCTTGTTGCATAGGTCTTGCTTTATCTTGATCTTAACCATCCAGCAGAAAAGTATAAAAACGAAGTATAAGAAGTAAAGCCACGTTGTTATGTTGAGCTGTAGGGGACTCAGATCAACAAATTCTGACATTGCCAGTCAAGTGTCACACCGAATACTATTATGGACTACTGGACTGTTTTACAATGTTTTGCTGAGTTCACACAGCTATAATATTCAAATGACCTAACTAAACAAAAACGGGGATATATAGATGAATGTCCATTTTGTATCCGTGTATTCAAAATGGTTAGGACAGATATATAGTTACATTCTCTTAATGAATAGAGGGATTTGTCATAATAGTGTTTGTAAACAGGTTATCATGTC
>NW_004524643.1:3081810-3083573 GCF_000260255.1 Octodon degus
GTAAGTGTGCAAGACAGGCTCCTTCTGATTGCAGGGATACATTCAGATTCACCTACTTTATGGCAAAAGGAAAATTTAGTGAGATGCAGCACAGTAAAAAAGTGCATGACCAAGATCAGAAAAGCCATAAGTTAAATCTCCAGCACCACTCAAAAAAAAAAAAAAAAAAAAGCGGAGGGAGAGAGGAAACTTAATGGAGAAATATGGAGCACAAGGACTGTCTTACAATCAGGATGCACCGAAAACTTTACCGGTCAAGATAAAAGCAAAATTACTATCCCAATAGAAACTCTAGTTGATCCTCTTCATAACCCAGCTTCCTGGTTCTGCTTCCACAATGACTGTGGTTACGTTTCACCCTCTACAATGACTGCTCTCTCCTCTATGTTTTCTACTGTACTATACTATCTACTTATTGCGTTCCCTGCTACCTGACGTCCAAATTCCCTACGCAAGAGAATCATGCAGACTTACATCATCATTTTCTAACACAAAACTACTAGGGTTCTTGGCCTAATCCAGTATATAAATTACTGGCTTTTCTACACACAACTAATACTAATCTCAGGGAACTGTGGCATAATGGGGAGGATTCGTGGTAAAAAGTATAAATGATGCAAGCCTTTGAAGCTGCATTTTTCAGATTGGTTGTAGCTCACACTCAAAGCATTAAGGCTGTCAATATACGTTTTGTTAATATGTCAAAATGTCCTTACTAAATTCAGGCTTAAAAATCTGGCACACTCTCTCCATGGTATAGTGCCATACTGTTACTCCCTCCACTTCCTACATAGCAGATCTCAAACAGTGACATCATTTCACACTACTCCTTGTAATTTCTACTCCTGGGTATAGAAATTTAATATTCTCTTCCCTATGAAAATGTTTTCACTGGATTAAGATTCCAATTTGACCCCCTAGTCTGCACATCAATTATACTAAATAAAACTATACTGAGGGCTGGGAGATAGCTCAGTGGGTTAAGTGCCTGCCTGGCAAGTGCAGGGTCCTGAGTTTGATCCCTGGTACCACAAAAAATAAAATAATTAAGTAATTAAAAATCAATTAAAATGTTTTTTAAAAAACTGTATTGAGCCAGGGATATAGCTCAGTGGCACAAGCACCTGCCTGACAAGGGCAAAGTCCAGAGTTCAATTCTCAGAACCAAAAACAAAAAACAAAACAAAAAAGAAGACCAAAGTCAAACTATATTTAGATACTTCCTATTGTAAAAGAATGATTGTCTAACTAGTATACCTAAATATTTTGTGATAAAAACACAGATAATTTTACTAATCACTATTTTTTACATACCATGTCAATCATTGAGGGAAGCACTTGACAGGAAATACCACAAATTAATAAACTGAGATTCATAAAGGTTGTATTCTTTTTGGGGGCGGGGCTCAGGCTGCCTTAAGGTGGGATCTGGTACAGCATGTGGAGCTAGAGATGGAACCACAGTCCCTTGCACTTAACTGAGTTTGCCCAAGCAAGCACTTTAAACAATTGAGCTAACCGGCCAGCCCCCTAAAGGTTATATTCTTATTCAAGATCACATTTAATGAACAGCACAAGTGAAATCCAGACCCTGTAAATTGATGCCATGGCCCTTGTTTCCAATAACCACAGTATGTAAGTATAACATCAGTTACACTTCTAACACTAATTCTACCTCATATCTTCTATAAATAAAGAAAAAGAGGGGCTGGGGAGATGGCTCAGTGGAATAAGCACTTCCCTGGCAAGCACAAGGGCCTGAG
>NW_004524643.1:3084214-3087122 GCF_000260255.1 Octodon degus
TGACATTTTTTCTAATTAAAATCTCCCTGAAGGAAACTGGTATACTCTTATTACTATGAGAGAGACAGAGAGAGACAGAGAGAGAGAGAGAGAGAGAGAGAGAGAGAGAGAGAGAGAGAGAGAGAGAGCGCAAACAAGCAAGCAAGCACACACACAAGCAAATGACGGAGAAGGAGGGGCCAGAAGGACAGCTCAGAGGCATAAGCACCTAACTGGCAAGCACAAGAACCTGAGTTCAATCCCCAATCCCAGCCCCACATGCCATGCAGTCTTGGCCAAGAGGTTGAGTCAGGATGATATCTTGGAGTTCGAGACCAGCTGGGGGGCTACAAAAGTAAGCAAAAGGCCAGCCGAATTGCATAATAAGACCCTGTCTCAAAAAAAAAAAAAAAAAAAGAGGAAGAGGGAGAAGAGGAAGTTGGAAAAAGGAGAAGGAAAAAGAAAAGAAGAGGAGAAACCAAAGATGGCTCTAACTGGGCCAGCTTAAGGATAGGAGTAACTAGGATTGACACTTTCTCTAGCACAGCAAAGAAAAGAGATGTGGTTCCTAGGAAGGAAGACTTAGCAGAAATTAGCATATATCCATAAAAACATACATCTTTTTTGACCTAAAAACTCTACTTCAAGGATTTAAAACTTTTTATATGTGTTAATTTGCTGGGCACAGTGGCACATGCCTGTAATCTCAGCATTCAGGGAGGCTGAGGCAAGAGGATCTTCAATTTGAGTCCCACCTGGAAAATTCTGTTTCTTTAAAAAAAAGGGGGGGGGGGCGGATAGGGATGTAACTCAGTGGTAGAGTACCTCTGAGTTAACCCTCCATTACTACAAAAAAAGTGTTTTTTTTTACTTACTTAATCTTCACCCAAAAGCTATGAGACAGATACCACTACTATTATCTCATCTTACATATACAGAAACTGAGACTAGAAAAATTAAGTAGTTTATCTAGTACCAAAACTACTACAAGACAAAACCAGAAATGAAATTCAGACCACCTAGCTCCATCCTACACTTTTAACTGTACTACTAATAAACTTTACTGCTTCTCCTTCTATCCCAAGAAATTAAAGGTGCAGAACAGCACCATTTAAAAATGCAAAACACTGGAGACAATCAAAATGTCTCATCATGCCAGGCATGGTGGTGCATTCCTATAAGCCCAGCATTGGAAAGCTGAGGTAGGAGGACTGCTACAAGGTCAAGACCAGTCTGGGATACAGAGTGAGTTGAAGGCAGCTTGAAATATGAGACCCCCTGCCTCAAAAAAAAAGAAATAAAAAGAGTCTCATCATAATAGATTCATTGGTAGTTATATAGGCACATTAAATTTATGTTAAAATGATAACACTTTTAGCTAATGAAATTGGTATTTATATATGGTATATTGAAAGTTGTCATAACATACAGTCAAGTTTTTAAAAGACGGATTATGTAAGTGAATAGGTGCTATGAGTCTGTTCTTTGTTGTTGTTTTTGTTTTTGTTTTTGTTTTTTTGAGGGGGATGTTTGTTGTTTTGTCTTTTTGAGACACTCTCGCTGACCTTATGCAATTCAGGCTGACCTTAAGTTCATTTTGCAGCCCAGGCTGGTCTTGAACTCACAACAATCCTCCTGCCTCTGCTTCCCAAAAGCTGGGATTATAGGTGTACACCACCATACCTGGCCTTATGAATCTGCTTTATAGAAGTAAAAAAAAAAATCATAAACACACACATACAAATAGCCACAAAAACCTCTAAAAGGATATATTAGATATACTAGATACATTATAACACTGGAAGTAGGCCATTTTATACTCACTGGGATATCTATGACTTAAAAAAAAAATACAACAGTAAGAGCGGCAGTTTCAAAATTAAGGCAAGCAATCTTTATTTTTTAACAGAGCAGCAAGTAGTTTACTATAGCTATAGCTTACTTGTCAAGTATCCAACTACTCACAAAATTTCCTTAGCCTGTAACAAATTTCTTCAATAACTTCAAACCCTATAACCCACAATGCAGATAACCCATGGTAAACACACTGATTTCACCGTATCATTTCTTTATAATTATTTATTTAAAATAGTTCCTAGAATAAGCTTCTATGTGATACATACATAAAAGAAAAGACTGGTTTGCTTTGATTTTTTAATGAGATGCTTTGGCATCTCTTACTCTACTTAATCATTAGTAGAAAAAATAGAGACATGTTATACAAGAGAATAAAATAAAAAGGAAAGATTTTAGAAACCATTTACAACTTAATTGTACAAATTAAATCAGTCCAGGATCTAGATGCTTTTGGATTCAAACCACTGTTTCTTTTAAAAACTGCTTCAACCAACATTCAGGATCTATAGCATAATAAAAATGGTATCATTATTTGTTCATATTAAAATCAAACAGGAAAAATTATAAAGCATCAAACAAAAATA
The DNA here is from genome assembly GCF_000260255.1 of Octodon degus. Classification (NCBI taxonomy): domain Eukaryota; kingdom Metazoa; phylum Chordata; class Mammalia; order Rodentia; family Octodontidae; genus Octodon; species Octodon degus. The sequence continues at coordinate 3,086,635 of NW_004524643.1, forward strand.
AATATAAGTGCAAAGTTTTACAGAATTTTCCTTTCAAAGATAACAAAAATATGATGGTTAGCTATGCTTTGATTTATAAATGAGTGTTATGACCATGTTTCCAGGTTACATCAAAGTTTTATCAATGCCAGGACTCTGGGTGGCAAACAGATATAAAAGCAAATATGTTCCATCCCACACCGCTGCAAGTGTATACTCCTCTTGCTGACTCCTAATATTTCAGAACAGTTGCTGCTAATGTGGAAGGGTAAGGAATGGAGTATCTCCTGAAGCATAGTCTTAATACCAATCACCCAGAAAAGAGACAGATCCTTGGGCAGAATATGAGAAAAAGGAAAAGGACTGTGAAATCATTGACAAGAAAGGAGCTTCTGCTTAGCCCCCATTTAAAAAGAGCCAAGCACAGTGGTGTCAGCCTATGATCTCAGCACTCAGAGGCTGAGGCTGGAAGACTGGTCTAAGTTTGAGGCCAGCCTAGACTATACAGT
>NW_004524643.1:3087292-3087872 GCF_000260255.1 Octodon degus
AAAAAAAAAAAAAAAAAAAAACTTAGAGATGTTGAAAGGAAAGGTAATTTTTATTATGTAACAAAAAACCAAAAAACTAAGCAAGGTGATATCCCCTTAACAGACTAGAGCCCTAAAAGGAGTAAATCAGGGGCTAGGGATTTGGCTCAGCAGTAGAATGCTTGCCTAGCAAGCTGGAAGCTCTGGGTTTAGTCCTTAGCACCAAAAACATAAAATACACCTCAACCAAACCTCACCTAAAGGAATATACTATACCTTATAAACTGACTTAAAAGTTACTCTCTGACTTCATTATTCTTTTGTCTTGATTTTGCCTTACTTCAATGGTACAGCCTGCCTCAGCTGCATTTCACAAAATAAAGGGAAAAATGATTATACAGGGCCAGAATGTTAAGAAAATGTGGCACTCCGTGAAGTCACTGGAGAAATAGAAGAACTGAAACTCTGAGGTTAAGACAACCTTTCCCATATGGAGGCTTTCCTTCCAATGTCAACTTTGGAAGACTGAAATCAAAGACAATCTGTTGAAGCCAGGGATATAGCTCAGTTCCTAGGAAGGAAGACTTAGCAGAAATTAGCA
>NW_004524643.1:3088018-3094207 GCF_000260255.1 Octodon degus
TCTCTCTCTCTCTCTCTCTCTCTCTCTCTCAAATAAATAAAAATAAAAAATAATTAAAAAAAAAAGAGATAATCTGCTTCTTATAGTAGTAAAGACAGAACTTTTCACAAGTTATTGTCTTGTTCTTAAAACTGTGAAAGGGTACGGTGGCTCTGAAAGTGCTTAGTGGTAATACCCTAGATTCTAAGACTGAAATACAGTATTTTGCTCTTCACAAGGCAATATTCCCTGCTGGGCAATCTTGGTGGGCATAAAATCCATTTCCTCATTATTCTTACAGAATATTAAAACTTAAATATGATACTTATTGGAATGATTGACTATTGCTTTAAATTCCTTGTTTTGAGGCCAGGGCTCAGTAGACTAAGCACTTGCCTGGTAAGCGCAAGGGCCTGAATTCAATCCCCAGTTCTGCTAAAAAAAATCCTTGTTTTGCATTTCTAAGGTAAAACATATACTTGTATTCCAAAGCTAAATAAGACTTTTCATTAGCTTTTAATTCTGTAGAACTGCTTCTTGGGGGTCATGCTCATTATTTCACAATAATAATTTAACAAGAAACAAAATTCTGTAAATTCTATTCTTTTCTGTATATACGTATGTAGCCATGTATACATACAAACACACTACTGGGAATTGAAACACACCCAGGGCCTTCAGACTAACCCACATCCTTAGCCCTTTTTATTTATTTATTTGAGACGGATCCAAATTACTAAATTGGAAACAAGCTGCCATGCCAAATGACAAAGATCTGCTGTGTTAGAAACAATGGCAGGTACAGCATTGGTGTCTCAGGTATGACTCTGCGTTTGGGGAAGGAGGGCCATCCAAACCCGAGGCTTTGGCTCAGACAAGGATCATGAGAGTTCTTCCAGCTCGATCCGAGACACTGGTGGGGCCTTCTCAAAAGAGAGCAGGCTGAAGGGGAGCAGCTCTTCCAACAGAAGACTAAAGAACACCTGGCAGCCTTGAAGAAACATCATGAAGATGAGCTCTATCATCATAAAATGGAAACTGAGCATATGGAGAAAGATATTGAATGACATAAGCAGATCAAACAACTAAAACATGATGAAATACACATGTCCCCCACAGAATGGCATCTATCATTATGCGTGTCTACGTAGACATAATCCTGGTCTAATTACTATTTGGTCTGTATGCTGCAAACATAATAAATTGACATCAGTGAAAATAAATAAATAAATTACTAAATTGCCAAAGCATGGTTCAAACCTGTGATCCTCCTGCCTCAGCCTCACAATGTGCTAGGATTATAGGTATGCACCAACCATACCTGACTCCATTTTTAATTATACATTACTGTGATGGTCCCCTAGAATGACTTTTTTTAACCAGAAATCAATCTCAGGCTGGGTGTATAGCTGAGCATCACAGCACCTGCCTAGCAAGTGCAAGGCCCTGAGTTTAATTCCCAGTACCCTCCCTGCAAAAAACTATTTAAAAGACACTACTGACAAGGTAGAAAATAGTATTTAAATACACTCAGAAGTATTTTATTGTGCAAAAAAAAGCAACTACACTTTGTAACACACAAATTTTTCAAAAGCAGGCTCATTTTGTTCTTTAAATTTTGCTTTCGTTTTGCTTATCTGTACCTACTTTCTCATAACTAGGAACCAAAATGTCAAGAATTTCAACTCCAAAAATGAAGTTGCATGTGGTTGCCGGTGAGATAGCTCAGTAGAATAAATGTTTGCCTAGCAAGCACAGGGTACTGAATTCAATCCCATCCAACCTTTCTGGTCTCTCTTCAGATGGCTGGCCACTGCTCTGGAGTGGGTCACCTCAGGAGATGCCTTGGGAATGTAGAAATTAAAGGGATACCCATTCTTTCTCTTGTACTTTCAGATGGGGAAGTTGATGTCAAAATTTTCCTCCTTTGAACTTCTCCTTCTCCTTCTCCTTCTCCTTCTCCTTCTCCTTCTCCTTCTCCTTCCCCCGCCCCTTTGGCGGAACCAGGGATTGAATGCAGGCCCTTACGCTTGCCATGGAAGCGCTTATCCTACTGAGCCATCTCCCCAGCACTGAACATATTCTTAGGTACTAGAAAATGTTCACCCTTACATGTTAAAAAGGATCATTTAATATGTTTTCCACCTATGCATGGCCCACCTACCCCTAGAACCAAAATGGAATGCAAAGTATTATGATGTTACTTTGCAACTAGAATTGTAGTATAAGAAAAAGTGGTTATAATTACCTTAACTTCAGATTTTCTTTGCATTAAAAAATAATCCTTACTTGTGTTCAAATTGTAAATGTAAGCCACAGGAAAACAAGACACCTCTGGCCCTTAAAGTATCCACTATCACTGAGCCTGAAGCTACTCCTCCTCACCCTTTGAAAACTAAGGACAAGGTTTCCAAAGTACCTTTAATCAAAGCCTCAGGCACTATCACCGACTCTGAGGCTTCCTCTGCTTGCCCTTCAGGTTTTAAAGGTAGAGCTTCTAGGCCAGCCATAACTAAAGCCTCCATAGGCTATATATATCTATCCTTAGCTGATTTTGTTCAAGCTCCTCAAGGGCAATATTCCTCACAGGAAGTGAGTGAGGAATTTGGAACCACTCATGTTCATATATGCTTTTCTCCCAATTACCTAAACCAGATCAAACTAGATGGACGAGTTTTCAAATGACCTTAATAAGTACACTGATGTGTTTAGAGGTCTTACTGAAACCTGTGAACTAGATTGCAGAGATGTAATGTTACACTTAAATCCCTAACTTCTAATGAGAGACAATGTATACAGACTTTAATCTGTAAGTTTCATAACAGTATTACAGATACCCAGGGACATATACTTTCAGAGTGGGCTTAAGCAAAGCCTAACCAGCAATGCTGTGGAAGGAAATTACCAAGATGACTAGATAGAGAACCAAACAACCTCTTTGTTCCTGGGCTGAGATTTCTTCTAGACTATTACTGTGTGTTTCTCCCCAGAGGTAATATAGATCTCTTCTTCAAGATAGGATTTTAGAACATTTTTGTTTAAAGTAATTTATTAAAAAGTAAGCCCTAAATTGGGCATGGTGGTACACATCAATAATCCCAGCACTCAAGAAACTGAAGCTGGAGTATTGTTATGCGTGCAAGGCCAGCCTAGGCTACCTAGTGAGTCCAAAGCCAACCTGAAACTACAGAGCAAGACTTTGTCTCAATAAAACAAAACAAAAGTAATCCCTAAACAATATAGTTGGGGGGTTCTTCTGCCACAGTAACCATTGAAGAACAGTAGCCATGGCCCTATGCTATCCCATGGCCATGGGCCTCAATAAGGTCACAAGGTGACTAAGAATGTGGGCAAACCAAGGCATAGCCGCTGTTGCAGATGCCTCACAAAATACAACAACTCCTTGCAAGATGTGACCTGGGAGGTGTGCAGCTTTGCCCCATACGAGCAGAGCACCACAGAGCTGCTCAGGGTTTCCAAGGACAAACGCGCCCTCAAGTCCATCAAGAAAAGGGTGGGGATTCACATCCAGGCCAAGAGGAAGTGCGAGGAGCTAAGCAATGTGCTGGCCGCCATGAGGAAGGCAGTCGTCAAGGACTGAGCCACTCTAGAATAAAGCTTTGCAGAAAGTTAAAAATAAAAAAATATGCAATTGGGACAATTAAATTTTCTCTCTCTTTTATGCGGGACTGGGGATTGAACTAGGGACCTCGCACATGCGAGGCAGGTGCTTAAGCCACTCAGGCTTATATCCCTGGCCCTTACTCTCTTTCAAAAGGTGACAAAGCAGACATTCAGATTCCTTGATTATTGGCTTAATTTTCTCCTGAGCAATACAATTGGAGTCAATCCTGGCTTTTGTCTCTAGAAATGTTTTGCTAAGGATTATAGATCCACCCTAGAAAAGCTCTTGATCCTGTCTTTCTGCACCTGAGATGGTTAGGATTTAGTTCTTGTGCCACATTTGAAGTCACTCCTAGGTCCCTTCTCCACTGCCCTGCCCCTGAGAAATAACATAGTTCACAATAGTGTTCGATGCAAGGCAATTTTCCCTTGTGGCTGCTAGACTGCAGGACCAAGATTCCAGAATAGGGAGTTTGCCCTCCCTGGGACCCTTTCAGAGTTAAGCTGACCCTCTCTTATCTCTGAACCATATTCAAAAACTGGCTAGATTTAATTACATAACTTTTACACAATAAATGTAAGTTTTTAATCCAAGTTTATCTGTCTTGGAGAGCTAACTTCTCTACTTCTCCCTCCCTCAAGAACCAGGCTGACTGGCTTTTATAACATAGCACTGACTGAGTGATTCTGGTAACACAGATAAGACAAAACATTCCTAGTAAAATATGAGTTTTTAAAAGAGAACAGGTATTAAAAATAGGAACATCCCAGTCCTGAGAGAACTGCCTCTCTGATCATGACTTCTCTTTAGACTATCTTGCCAGGCTGGTCATTATTCTCAAGAGATATGCTAACAAAGACTCTAAAAATGAAGACTATTGCTAAGTATGGTCCAAGGGTCACAGGCAAAAGGGGAAATCTGTCATAAGTAGATGTCTGCCGTACAGCAGGTTGGATCCTTGGCAGGTCTTCTGTCCTCACTGCTTTGAATTCATACTTTGCTTGAGAAACACCTATTATCTTTTTACACCCAAACCTGGACTTTGCACACACATCCCATAGTTAAAATTACATCTAATGGTCTGCCCCTTTATAGGGAACAGTTACACGTGGCTATCAAAACAGCAGTTCAGGGCTGGCCACATAGCTCAGCAGACTAAAGCACCTGCTTAAGCACAGCGCAGCGGCCAGGGTTTGATCCCTGGTGTGCATGCCGCCCCGGCCTCCAGGGCCCACTGAGATGGCGACTGAGACTGGGCATGGTGGCACGTGCCTATAATCCCAGTGCTTGGGAGGCTGAAAATAGGAGAATCACTATGAGTCTGATCTATACAGTGAGACCCAGTACATCCTGTTCTAAATACATTTAAAAAAACAAACAAACAAAAAAAAAAAGTTCAGGCTGTCAGCTGTGACTATCCAACAACCATTGCTACCAAAACAAGAAGCCTATATAGCAGGATATTCCAACCAGGTAAACCATCAGCCAGGTTCCATTTTAAAAACTGTCTTTGCTTTCACAGGTGTAAAAAGTTTATGTTCCTTTTGACTCTTATTACAAGGGACTCTGTTTACTTACCTACAAAAAGGTCTGATTGGTCTATTTAGAGTTACAAACTGAAAAACTATAAAAAAGTATTAGAATTCAACTTGGTCAAAAAAAATCTGAGTGGACTCTGGTCTATTAACAATTGTCTTATGTATACCTGTCTGTTGAATTTGTGACTGATTACAATACCTATCACTGTTTTGTTTCAGTTTAAGCATTTTTTTCTTTCTCCCTTTTTCAATTTTTACAATATTTGCCTATAACTTAAATTGGCTTATAGATAAATGTCATTAGAATTAAGGACATGTTTCACCCAGGTTGTCAGTTGATCAAAATTATGTTAAGACTGGTGTTACAAATGCAGTGCATATATTGTCTCTGTGCAATAAGTAGAAAGTCACTGGTCAAGAATAATGTGTTAAATGTTATGATCTGGTTCTCATAGGTCATGTGAAAAAATTTGTTAAGACAATTAAATAGGGACGCCTTAGCACTAGAGAAACTGCTAGGCAGAATTCTCCTTGGTGAATAATGGAGTAGCTGCATGGAAACATTTTTATTTGTCTTTGTTCACTAAGTCTATTCTATATTAAGATAGACATTCAAATATCTTTCAAAAGTAGTATCATGATTGTTATGTAGCTCTATGTGGTTCTAGATTTCAAGAACAAAATTTTCTCTATAAAATTTTTACACTCGTTTGTTAACATTCTTCAGGGATTCAATTAGCAAAAAAAAAAAAAAAGATTGGTAAGAAATAACAGTCTTACTGGATTGTAATAATTAAGCATATTGTTCCCACTTCAATACTAATATAACTGATTTTTCTTCCTGGGTGTCCAGCAGCTAAAGTTTGTTTGTTTGTTTGTTTTTTCTTTTTATTTATTTATTTATTTACAAAATCTCAAAACAAGATTTTAGGAGAGTAACAATGGTTAGTACATTGTGTATTGTTACTGCCAAAATAGTTTCTCATATTACAAGATATAGACAAGAAATAATAAATAAACAACATAGGTACAAACCTCTTTTTTTTT
>NW_004524643.1:3095945-3105846 GCF_000260255.1 Octodon degus
GGGTCTTGCCTCTAGCCTCTTTGCAGGGAGTTCTGCTGAAGGGTTCCCTGCTGGGCCTGCGCTCCGGGTCTGTTCAGGATCCGGAAGGCCCTGGGTTGTCTCACTCACTCGAGGGGCCTGTGCTCTGGGTTTATTCAGGATCCCGCGGCCTGGGTTGTCTCATTCACTTGCTGGGCCTGCGCTCTGGGTCTGTTCAGGATCCCGCAGCCTGGGTCGTCTCACTCACTCGCCGGGCCTGCGCTCTGGGTTTGTTCAGGATCCCGCAGCCTGGGTGGTCTCACTCACTCGCCGGGCCTGGGCTCTGGGTCTGTTCAGGATCCCGCAGCCCCAGGTCGGCTCACTCATTCGCCGGGCCTGCACTCTGGGTAGCAGCTAAAGTTTGGAGTCCACAACTAAAAGTAACTGGGTGAACAGAACAGCCCATATTTTGGCCCTGAACCTCCAAGGTCAATGAGGACCCAGGACATGAGGGAACCTTTTCTCAGATCCTACAACTTTGGAGAGTCACCTAATCTCCTGAGCAGGAAATTGCTGGACCCTAGAGGACAAGAATCAACAAATATACAGTGCACCAAAAGAGGATTACCAAAGATGGAAAAGTCTCCCATGCTTTCACAGAAAGCAACATGGTCAAGCAAGGCTGTTACCTATTCTGAGATTGATACATGCACTGAAAGGCTCTGTATAAAAATAATGCCTGAGGAGACTTAACTCACAGGTCTCATTTTAACTTGGTATTAAATACCCAGCAAAAAATATATGTTATAAAAACTCACTAAGAGTCTTTAAGTTTCTTAGGTATAATTATCTTTCCAAATGACCAAACTCTCCACCTTTTTAAAACTTTGTTTTCAAAATCGTTTATTTAATTATTTATTTATTTGGTACATGGTCTCACTACACAGTTCAGACTCATAGTGATCCTCCTGTACCAGCCTCCCCAGCACTGGGATTACAGGCTGTGCCACCACGCCATTTCAGTGGCCAGCACAGCACAGCATGTGGTACCAGGGATCAAACCAGGGTCCCTACACTTGCCAGGCAGGTGCTTAGACCACCAAGCTACCTCCTCAGCCCACTCTTCACCTTCTTACAGCTAAAACTAGAAAGATTTATAATAAGAAATATCAGATTTATACATAAATTCCATTAATAGAAGGGTTTAAGAACCAGTGGGTTATCTTTGCTATTCCAGTCCTTTAAGAGCAGTTTCTGGACATAGCTCTTTCCCCAACATGCCCTTCCATTCTAGTGCTCATGCATTAATTATATAAGCTTTACTTTTTAAAAAATTTATTCATTTTGCCTAAAGGCTGGCAAACTCTGATCATGCAAACCAAACCAATAACAAATGTGCCAGACTCTTTTACCAGCATCCACTAAATAGATCTTATGAAGGGAGTTCATAACTACTAAACTGCAACATGACCTGTATCTGAGGCCTCTTAGACTAGCTGACTCTAGTCACCGCTACAGCAACCCTTTAAAGCTTGAAGCAGCTATGCCTATTCTCCCCTAACAGCAGTTAGGGATACAAGGGGTGAGGGTATTATAGATAACTAAGGAATTTAGAACCATTATAGGCATTCAGACAGGCTGGCCCCTCAGAGGTCAGTGCAGAAGATAATTGTGGGTGGAGGCACAGTCATTAAAGATCAGGCCTCAGGACAAAGAAGAATGACTACCCATATAATTCCCCTAGGGATTAACACAATGATTGATATTCTAAATAGGCCTCAATCACCTGGAGTAAAGAACCAAAACTTCCTTAATCCACCCTTCAAGGACAACAGTCTCATGTGTGCTTGCTATGTAACTTGCTTCCCCATCTGATTCCCATTTAATCAATATTACCTAAGCAACTATACTTGTACTGCTATTTGTAAGCTACAATTTTGTCCCACCTCACCTCCTGGTTTTACTCTATAAAAGTCCTTTGAGAAATGGATTCCCCGGGGCCACCCACTCAGGGCCTCTTTCTGTCCCTCATAGAAGCATTCTTTCTCATAATTTTATTTTATTAATTTTTTTTTTTTTTTTTTAGTACCAGGGATTGAACTCAGCACCTTGAGCTTGACAAGCAAGAGATTATGCTGCTAAGCTATATCCTCAGCCCCTTCTTTCTCATAATAAATATGTCCTGCTTTTAACCTATACTGTTGTTAGAATTCATCCACAATTTTAAAAAAACAGGAACTCTGCATATCAGAGGTCTAGCAGATGAGGAGCTAAATTTCCCTTATATTACTTGGTTTATGTGAAGTTCCTGTATCATACCATATGGCCTATATCATTATCAATACCAAGAAAAGGAATAGCAGTCAGATGTGGTGGCCCACAGCTGTAATCCCAGCACTGAGGCAGCTGTAAAAATTAGTCCAGATTATTCTGGACTATACAGTGAGTTTAAGATCAGCCTGGATTAGACAGTAAAAAACCAGATGGAAAGACAGTCAGACAGACAGGAATAGCACCAGATGTGGCCATTATTCACCCATATTCACCAGCATTCATGAATTCAACCAACTGCAGATGAGAGAGAGGAGAGGAGAGGAGAGGGGAGGGGAGGGCAGGGGAGGGGAGGGGAGAAGAGAAGAGAGGAAAGAGAGGAGGAAAAGGAAGAGGAGGAAGAAGGGAGAGAGAGGAGGAGGGAGGGAAGGAAGGAAGGAGGGTAGGCAACTGAGAAGCCTAATGCCTCTCCCAAAGTCTCTAAACCCTTCTTCTATGTGCTTGCTTTTCTTTTCCACTCTTTTAACCATGGTGTCTCCCCAAGCTGGACCTTGGTCATCCACTCCTCTATCTCTCTATCAACTTGCTAAGCACATCTACATAATGCCAGGGCTCTATCTACTCTAATGACTATCAAGTTTTCATGACCAGTCTCTACCAACTTTCAAGAAACTATAAAATAAAACCATTTCTCATTCAAGCCCACAAAGATAAATAAGCACATTTAAAAGAAAAACAACTTTCATGTTGTGTTTAAGTAAAGTATCATAAGTATCAAGCTTCTCACTTAAAATTTTAAAGTCACTTCTGATTCCTCTTTACAATCTCCAGAAGCCATGAGTTTCAGGTCATAATAAGCTCCTAAAAAGAAATGAGGTTAAAAAAAAAGAAAGAAAGAAAAAAGAAATGAGATAAATAATGGACTACGAGAACTTTATGCAGCATATGACTTGGTAATGCATTCATTAAATGGACTTTGGCTCCCATTAACTCTATTACCATCAGCCCTATGTATCATGAGTCCCATATTCACCAGCATTCATGAATTCGGCCAACTGCAGATGGATGATAAGGAAAAAAAATTATCTGTACTGTTTTGAACACAGATGTCTTTCTGTCAAACAACTATTTACATATCATCTATCTTGTATCAGAATTTTTAGTTTTGCCTTTGTTTTGTTGTTGTTTTGTGGTACTGAGGATGGACCCAGAGGTACACTACCACTGATCTTCTCAGCCCTTTTCTCCCCCTTGAGAAAGAAAGGGTCTCACTAGATTGCCCGTTGGGATCCAAACTAATGATCTTCCTCTCTCACTGAGCCCCACCAGTGCTAGGATAACAAGCAGGAATCACCACATATAGCTCACTGTATGAGTTATTACAGGTAACATAAAGATTATTGAAAGTATATGGGAGGATATGGAAATAGTCACTGTTTCATATTGAACATCTGCAAATTCTGGTATCCTAGAGCTAGGGAGTGGGCAGGTGATCCTGGAAACAATCTACAATGGATACAACAAAACTGTATAATGTTCTAAAGTCATTATCCTAATATCAAACCCAAGAGCCTATTTTTGGTCCTCATTATGCATACCTTTAGAACATATGACATTTATTTATTTCCTTCTCCACAACATTTTTTATTGCCAGAGTTTCCTTGATATTACCTTATCTTGGTTTCTCTTGCAATGCTTCTGACCATACCTATTTAGTTTTCTGGCTGTTACAGCTTTATTTACCTCTAGAATACTGACTTTCCTCTGTGTTCAACTTAGTCCTCACCTCTTTTCACTACACATTTCTTGAAATGTGTCATTCTTTTTTTCATGTCTGACAATCAGCTAGTTAGTGATCTTTTTATCAAGCTAAGTCTCTAATCTTCACCTGACTTTACCACCTAACCCAAATATTTAAAACACCCAAATGGTATTTCTACTGTAGTTACCTTTAACATGTCCAAAACTAGGACTGACATATCGTTCCCTCATCTAAATTCATTTCTTCTCTTAAATTCCCTAATTAATTTATAGCATCATTACCAATGCAGTTACTCAAGCTCTATAAACTTTACTTTCAAATATTCTCCCTACTTTACCTCTGTGCATCCATTCATTACTAAATTTTACTAATTTGAACTTTCAAATTTCTTTAGAAACCATATTCTCCTTTCCATTTCCACTGCAAATGCTCTTAGATTTTTCAAATATTGGTTTTCTGAGTAGCATAATGCTACATATCAAGTTCAAAACCAGTCTGCACTACATTGCTAGAACCTGTCTACAAAGACAGAAAGACAAAAAACAAAACAAGAAAAAACTTGCAATTTTCAACAGACCTCACTATCTACAGAGGCAAGACTATTATAGCTTAATACACAGCTTTTCACAATCTGATCAACCCATTAAGCATCAACGCCTACTTCAATTCCCACCTATACTACATTTCTCTCCATTCCTGTAACAAAACATTCACGCACATATTTTTTACATTCTCCTTTTACCATCTTTTCCACACTACAAAGGCTTACACATCCTATAAAAGTTAATCCTTGGTTTAAACATCACCTCTCATGAGAAGTTTTCTCTTTCCCTCAAGAAAGTGGGTCTACTTTATTCACTTTTCACTACTTATTTCAAAACTGTTTCCATTAATGACAACATTAGAAACAAGTTTATTTTGGTTTTGTTGTTTCCTAATTGAGACAGTGGTCTGGCTATGTTCCCCAGACTGGCTTTGAACCTCTTAGACTCAAAGGACCTTTCTACCTTAGTCTCTCTAGTAGCTGGGACTACAATTCCATCTCTGTTCAAAAATAAATAAGTAACTCATCAATGAAAGAAACAAGTTTTCAAATAAAAAATAACAAAGACTAACTGGAACTCTCATATAAAATGCTACAATCAGTTTGGAAAACAGTCTGGCAACTTCACATAAAGTTAAACAGATAATTATCACAACCTACCAGTTCTTTTCCTAAGCATTTAACCAAAAGAAATGGAAGTAGATGAACATATGAACACTCAAAAAATAAAAAGAATATAATGGAAACAGGGGGCCTGCCCATTAGCTCAGTTGTTTAAGTGACTGCTTAAACAAAGCAATCAGGATGCTGTGGTTCAATCCCTAGATCCTCAAGCCTTACCAGACCTACCCTGAAGGTATCCTGAACCAGCCAATAAATAAATAAATAAAATGGAAACAAAGCTTTGTAAATAAGGAAGGGAAGAGGGTCTAAACAGAGGGAAGGGGAATGGGGAAAAAAGATCTGAGATATACATGTAGAGGTATATGTTTCCTATGAGGAACGTGGTTATTATGTTTATTTAAATTGTACCAATGAAATTAATTTAAACTTATGAGCACTGAAAGATCTGAATGTAAATGTTAAAACAACTTAGTTCATAATAGTAAAACTGTAAACTCAAATATCCACCAACTGATGAACTGATTGACAAATTGCATTATACTCAGCAATAAAAAGAAACAACTGTGGCTAGAAGTATAGTTCAGTGATAGAACACATCTGTGGTATGGGTGAAGTGCTGAGTTCAATCCTGTTATGGTTTGCATTTCTCCCCCTAAAGCCTCATGCAGTCACTGAGGCACAGTTCTACAGTTTGTGATTAATTCATGATCCAAAACTGGGATTATGGGTCTGAGTACTGCTGGGATTAAGGATGTGAGTGCTATACCCAGCCTGGGGCGGGTAGCCTGAATGCAATGTAAGAGAGACAAGGAGACAGACTTGCTCTCTGTAGCTATTACTGTTACTCCTCCCTTTTGCTCTTGCTGTTTTGCTGCCTTCTGTTACTGCCCTCTGCCATGTGCCGCTCTACCTTGGAGCCAGCTGTGTATGGACTGAAACCTTCAGTAACTGTAAGCTAAATAAACCTTTTTTTTTCCTTCATTTTGCGTGTCGGGTATTTGTCCCAGAAACAAGAGAAGACTAAGTAAGACAGAATTTGAACCTGATACCGAGAGTGGGGGCACTGATGTGGCTAAACCTCACCATGTGGATTACAAGTTTTTGGAATGGCTTACGGGAAGACATAGGAAAGGTTTGGAGATATCGTCTATAACAGAGGCACTGGCACAGCTTCAGCTGTTCTGTCAGAGCTCAGAGACCAGAAGGCTGGTAGAAAGCCTGCCTGTAAAGACCAGGCTGGGGAGGTTTCTGCTGGGAAGAAGGCCTGCACTGGTTGCCGGACTCCAGGTCATTTGTGTTTTGGCTTGGTAGAAAGTTTGTCTGTATTTTGCTTGTGTCCAGGGACTTTGCATGAGACTGAGATTAAGCATGGCAGACTGATTAATCTTTCAAAAGAAATCTCAGGGCCAGGGAGATGGCTCAGTGGAATAAGTGCTTCCCTGGCAAGCACAAAGGCCTGAGTTCAATCCTTGACTCCAGGAAGAAAAAAAAAGAAAGAAATCTCAAAGTAGTCGAATATTCAAGCAGTAGCATGGCAGTTGTTAGGGGCTTTTAACCAGATTTATGATGAGAATCAAGAGAAAAGAGCCAGTAGGATGATTTAAAATCTGAATTTACCCAGAAAGGAAGCTCCAATAAAGCTGTAGAATACAAAGATAGAGCTGAGAGGATCTCCATTGCCAAGAGGGAACAAGAGAATGGAAAGGATGGTCAGAAGGCATCACAGGAGGTAGGTCTCCCCACTTTGCAGCCTCAGAATTGCAAGGGTGAAGGACTTTGCCTTGAGGGGAAACCCACAAAGCCCCATGTTCCAGAATGGAGGCAGCAGTCACACCAGGTTTCAAAATGGCACTAGCATGGAGAATTTATTTCTCAGAATCAGGGTCAGAGTGCTCAGTGATCCAGGCACTTGACCCCTACAGCCAAGAGAAAAGGAAGCCTAGCTATTGCTCCAGCTGGCAGTAGACCTTGGCATCATCCATGTGGCCTTGGTTTTAGGCACATTCAGAATGCAGGAGTTCTGAGGTTAAGAAGGTTTCCACCTAGATTTCAGAAGGCTTGGAAGGCCAAATGGTGTGCCCCTGAGAGAGCAGTGGGGGAGTGAGAAGCTTAATGTGCAGTGGATACCCCAGAAGTTTGGAAAAGCCAGAAACATGGATCATCTAAGAGAAACTATAAGGAGGAAGGAAAGCCACCTTAAAAGAGAGGTATGGGAGCTACCACCAACAGTGCCATAGGAGTGGAGCTACATGTAGCTCACGATTTGCCACAGATTGCTTCGGATGTTGTTTATGGAACTACAGGATTTAATGTTTGCCCTGCTGTATTTGGGACTTGTGTTGGTCCCAATGCTTTGCATTTCCCTGTTGCTTGCAACTTTTGGAATGGTAATGTTTATCTTGTGCCTTTATTATAAGTGTTTAACTTTTTTTTTTTTTTTTTTTTTTTTTTTTTTTTTTTTTTTGGTATAGGGGCTCACAGCTAAGAGTTTGCCTTAGATCTCAGAGGAGACTTGGGAGTTGGACTTTTCAGCAATGCTGAAACTGTTCGGACTTTGGCAACTCTTACCCAGCACCAAAAAGAAAAAAAAAAAGTGAGAAGGGGGAACATCTACCAATATGTACAACATACATAAGCCTCATGTGATTCTAAATGGAAAAGTCAAGCATAAAAAAGCTATAGTTTAGTTGGGCATGATGGTGCAGAACTGTTATCCCAGAACTCAGGAGGAGGTTGAGACAGTAGAACCACCACAAATTCAAGGCCCACCTGTGCTACATAGTGAGTTCAAGGCCAGCCAGAACTACACAGCCAGACCCTATCTCAATACAAACTAAAAAATGCTGAAGAATAGGATATTTACTCCTTACAAAAATAATTAACTTTACTGTTGAGAAGCCTAGTAGACACTGATTATACATCAAAGTATCAAAGTGAAAATTATTAAGTGAAACTGCACCACCAGACAAGATGCAGCGATCATCACTTCTCTAACACTTGAGCCCAAGTGTGTAACATATGTATCGACCATGAAAAAATAGACAATCCAAATTGCAGAGCCTTCAACAAAATAACAACTGTAATCACCAAAAGGGTCAAGATCATTAAAGTCAAGAGAAGAAGAAGGAACTGTTCCAGATTAAAGGCGACTATGACAATCAAATGCAACACATAATTCTGATTTGCATCCTTTTGCCAATGAAAAGATTAATAGCACATGAATAAAACTTGAACTACATGTTGTTCTATATCTGGGTGAATTTCCTATTTTGATGACTGTACTGTTATTATGCAAAACAACCTTGTCTGGAAAATGTACACTAAAGAAAATTCTTTTACTGTACTTGAAACATTTTCTAAAGTCTGTGATTGTTTAAAACTGGAGGAAAGCAACAATGAAACAAAGTTAAAAACAAAACTGAATTACCACACTGTTGATCCCAGTAGGAAAGAGACAGTGGCCCAAGAGTGGGCAGAACAATGGTATTCTGACACTACTGATGTCTGTAAACATCAGCAAAATACAATCTCAGCATCTCTGAAAAAAGGCACTGTAAAACTGTTATCTAAAATTCCTTGTAAATTTGAGATTAGATTTACTCTTAAGTAAAAGGCATCCTGGGCTCAATCTGTTACTACATTATGCTTAGCTTGCAGTGATGTAAAGAAATGCAAACACAAGAAACGAACATGCATGAACTCTGAATTACTGAGGTGGAAATACATCAATTAATGTAATGTAGTCTTCAAAGAAAATTTTCCAGCGAATGAAGGGCACAGTTAAGACACACGTGTAAGTGAAGGGAGATCACTCTCACCCTCGGTGGTCAGAAGGTTGATTTATTTTTAAAAAGATGGTCATTTTGGACCGTCACAGTTGTCCTGAAAGAACAGGGCTCATTTCCTAGAAATGTTTTTAAAGTGCGAGGATCCTTTCCTCTTCCTTGGGTGCACGCGTGCGGCGAGGCGGTCCCAGGCCCCCAGGGCACAGGGGTGAGGCAGCGCCGGACTCCCGGCACTTCCTTTTGGAGAGGACAGCCCCCTGCGTCACTGGCCGCTCGCTCGCTCGGGATGCAGAGCAGAAGTTAACCCCGAGGAATTTAGCACAGTTGGCTCCCGCCCTCCTAGCCTTGCGGTTCTGGGCCCGACCCCGCCAGCACTAGGGCGCTGCCCGGGTCCCCGATGCCTCCGGCGAGGGTCGCGGCACCGAGCCTCGGCCGCAGCTGGCCCGGTGGACGGCCCGGTGGACAGCCCCGCGCCTGGCCGACGCGGCCTCGCGTCCCCAACCAGCTCCGCCGCGCGGATCCCTCACGCCCACCGCGACGGCCGGCCCCACCACAAAGGCCCGCCGCCGCCGCCGCCGCCGCGCACGGGGCCGGGCCCTCCGTGCCTCTCCGCCTCCCGGCAGCGACGGCCGGCCCAGCGGAGCCCACTGGACAGCGACCGGGGGCGGGGAGGCTCGGGGGCGGCGCCCGCCCCACACCCTTACCTGGCTTCTCGTGGTCGTAGCCTACCACAATGAAATAGTCCGCCAGCCGCGCCATGGTCGCCGCCCCCGCGTCCGGGAAGCGAGTCCCCGTCGCCGCCTTCGCCGCCGCCGCTCGCCCGACCCGGGAGGACTCAGCATTTTCCCCGAAGCGGCCGTAGCGGCAGCGGCGGCGCTTCAGCCATGTTTGACAACCGGGACGCGCTCTGCGCCTGCGCCGGCCCTGCGCCCCTCCTCCCCCGCCCCCACCGCGCCG
>NW_004524643.1:3105946-3146051 GCF_000260255.1 Octodon degus
GCCGGAGTGGGCGGCTGGGCGTGCTCCCGCCACGCGCCGCCACGGAGCCGCGGGAGGCGGTCTGCGCGGCGGCCGGGCTGCGGCTTCGCGGTGCCTCTAGTTGTCTTTCCCCTTTCAAGGGGGGGGGGTTCCCCTGCTCGCGTCTTTTATTCTTTTTGGATTTGGGAGTCGGGATGGGGAGGAGTCACTTGGAAAGTTCGCTTTTTCCGCTGCTATCTGCCTCCGCCACCATCCGAGACGAGATTCTCCCGCCCTCGCCTCGAAGCAAGGAATTTGCACTGCCAGGGCTTTTGCTGCACGTTTCCTGTTTATGTTGTGGAGATGGGAATTTTAGAAACATGCCACCGAGCAGGCGGGGGAGGAAGAGGCCTTTGCGCAATCCTCTAGAGGCGCCTCGGGTTTCAAGGCTGCTTGGGTCGGGGGCGGTCAGCCAGGGCTTCCCCCGAGCGCGCGGGAAGCTGGCTGCCTGCGAGGACGCGGCATCCCCGGGATCCTCCTGGACCGGGTCCCCGGGGAGCCCCGCCCGCCTCGGCCGGCGGCTGCCGGAGCAGGTGGTAACTTCGGAGTTCCCTGCCCAGACCCGGGACGGAATGAATTAGTGCTCTCGTCGTCCAGTCTAGAGATTACCCAAATCTTTGGCTTCTTTGTTACGTCTCTCATTGATCTTTTCGGATTTGACGTGGTGTGACACACAGAGAGCCTATGTTGTCGCTGAAGTCTGGGGAATCTCTATGGTTTCAAAATCACCTTACTCTTTGCTTATCATTAATCACTATTAATTGAGGGTTTGAACCTTAACGCTTACATTGAAGTGTTCTTAGCAAAGTGTCCAGCGAATAGTAGTTGTTTAGCAGATATTTTAGTGAATAAGTAGGCACTCCCCCACCCCCCACTACCAGCAGGAAACTGCACTGATTGGAGCTCTAAAACTGAAAGTCCAGAGTTGTCAAAGAGCCTAGTTCCCTTTCCTGTGTCACAGTCTGCATGGGATTGAGAGTGTTGGTCCGATGGGGCACTTCCTTTCGAAACTGAAGGAATACAGTACCTTTAGGACATCGCTTATAAATTATTAATGGTCAGACGGAATCAGTTTAATTCCAGAGGTAGGGAGAACATCCATTGATTCCGAAAATCAACACCAACAATCAAAAACAAATAAACCTCACACTGCACCCCACATAGAAATCATGCCTCATGTAGAAACCCCTTCTATAAATTGTCTAGTTGCTTCTCATCATTTCGATCACGTTTAGTCAAGAAAATTTTACGTCTTTGAGAGGCAGCCTGTTTCACTATTTTGGTTTTGTTCTGTTTTGTTTTGTTTTGTTCTGTGCTATTTTGTTGAGACAGGTCTTAGTATGTAGTCCAGGCTGGCCTTGAACTCACAGTGATCCTCCTGCTTCAATCTCGCAAGTGTGGAGATTACAGGGGAGTGCCACCAGGCTCTTTTCACTGTTTTTAACAGCCCTGTTGTTACAGAGTGCTTTCTTATTCTCAGTTGTCCTACTGTAACTTCCCCTGATTCTCCTCTCTGGCACTACCCAGGGGAAAAAAATCTATCTTTGTACAATAATGTTTTAGACGTTTAAGGCAATTAGGTCCCTTCGTAACTTTACTTCTTTTTGTTTTATTTGAAGTAAAATGTTTGCATTATAAAGTGAAGTACTGTGTACCATTCAATGGCATTTACTACATTACACAACTATTACATATACCTAGTTACAAAACACTTACCACCCAAAAGAAAACTTCACACTTACTAAGCAGTCATTCCCATTTACCTCTCCCCAGCCCTGGCAATCATAAATTTGGTGTCTTTACTGCCATAATTTATTATAAGTATTTCATATACTCATAAAAATATGTGAGTTTTGGTTTAAAATAGTATGTGTGAGTCTTTTGAAGTTGCTAAATTGCACAGACTAGCTAGAACTTGAAATCCACCTGCCTCAGCCTCCCAGAATGCTGAGATTACAGGCATGTACCACCACAGCCAGCTAGTATTTTGTTTTCAAGTTTTATCCATATTGTAGCATTAGCACTACCTAGAAAATTACAGTGAACTATCAATAGTTCATTCTCTCTTTTTTTGGCTAAATGATATTCCCTATATGTGTGAACCATATTTTATTTCTCCACTGATGAGCACTTGAGGATTTTTTTCCCTCACCTTTTGGCCTTGTGAATAGTGTTGCTATGAGCACACACGGATTTGTTTGAGTATCTGTTTTCAATTCTTTGTGGTGTCTTCTTGGCAGTAGGGTTACTGGATCATATGGTAAACCTCTGTTTAACTTTGAGGAGCCACTAAACTGTTTTCCACACTGGCTGAAACATTTTACAACCTCACCAGCAATGCACAACGATCTCATTTCTCTATATCTTTATCAACACTTGTTTTCCTGTTGTTTGTATTCTATTGTAACTATCTTACTAGGTATAAAATAGTATCTTATTGTGGTCTTGATTTACGTTTCTCTAATAATAATATTGAGCATCTGTTCGTGTACATATTAGCTATTTCTGTCCTTTTTGAAAAAATGTCTATTCAAGTCCTGTGCAATTTTTTTCTCTATTGTGGTCCTGGGGATCAAACCAAAGGCATTACACAGGCTAAGAAAATGCTCTATCACTGAGCTACACCTCCAGCACTATTCAACTGTTCATTTTTTAGAATTTCTCTCTGTCTCTGTCTCTGTCCCTGTCCCTGACCCTATTCCTGTCTGTCTCTCTGTCTCTCTGTCTCTCTCTGTGTCTGTCTCTGTCTCTGTCTGTCTCTCTCTCTCTCTGCCTCTGTGTGTGTGTGTTTCTCTCTGTCTCTGTCTCTGTATGTCTGTCTTTCTCTCTCTCTCTCTCTCTCTCTCTCTCTCTCTCTCTGCCTCTGTGTGTGTGTGTGTGTGTGTGTCTGTCTGTCTGTCTGTCTGTCTGTCTGTCTGCCTGCCTGCCTGCCTGTTTGTCTGTGCTGGGAATTGAAGCTAGGCCTCCTGTGTTCTATTACTGAGCTACATTATCAGCCTTGTTTGGTTTTTTGTTGTTTACTGGATACTACGTTCTATCAAATACAAGCTTTGTAGAGATTTCTGTAGGTTGTCATTTCATTTTCCCAATAATGTCCTGTGATTCACTAAAGGGCTTTTTAAAAATTTATTTTAAGTCCAATGTTTTTATTTGATTTCTGTGATTTTGTTGTTTTGTAAGAGTCTGTTGCCAAATTTAAGGTCATGAGGATTTATTTCTGTATGTTCTTCTAAGTGTTGCATAGTTATAGCTTTCGTGTTTTGAGTTAATTTTGTAGTAATAAGCTTCTCAATTTCTTTTAACTTGGCGATGCTGGGGAATGAACTCAAGGATGCTAAATCACTTTCCTCATGGCTGGAGCATGATGCCTGACATAACTTGAAGAAGAGGTTCACATTTACAGTCTATATGATCAGCTAGTTCCAAAAACAAACAGCATGGCAGAAGGGCCTGGACAGAGGGAAGCTGCTCACATCGCATTGGCCAGAAAGCAGGGGACAAAGGGAGGAGCCAGAAAGGGAGATCCACCCTTCCAGGTGTTGTCCAGTTGACCCTCTTCAACCAGGCCCTACTTCCTAACATCTACGTACCTATAGCTCCCAGTAGTCTAACCATGTTCCGAAAACCCCTGCCTCTGCTGAGGCCTTCAGGGGCTGTCTAAGCATAAACCATGACTCCAGGGCCTTTGCACTGAGCTCTTTATATTTGTACTTTGAGTTTAGGTCTCACTAAGTCACTTCCATAGTTTAAGTCTAAACTCTCCTGCCAAAGTCTCATGTGTTTGGAAGGTGACTAGATCATAGGGTGTTACACTCATCGGTGGAGTTGGCAGCTGATGTGTTCAGTAGCTGAATGTGCCATTGGGAAGATGGGTCACTGGCTGTGTGACCTGGGCAGGTGTGCTTTTGTCCCTGGTTCCTCTCATCCTCTCTGCTTCCTGGCTGCCATGGATTGAACATCTTTTCTCTGCCATGCTCCTTTTACCATGCCATTTCTGCCTGGGAGCCAGTCAACCATGAACTGGGTCCTCTGAAAACCATGAGCCAAAATAAAACTCTCCTCCTTTACGTTGTGGCTATAGAGTACAGTGTCCAATGACAGGAAAGTGTCCAAGACAAAATCACTAAATCACCCAGGCTGGGCAAGAATTTGTAGTTCTCTAACCTTGGCCTCCCAGAATCCTGAGATTATGGGCATAGCCACCACACGAGGCCCATTTTACTTTTTTTTTTTTTTTTTTGAGACACGATCTCACTACGTAGTGCAAACTGACCTTGAACTCTATGTAGCCCAGGCTAACGTCAAACTTACAGTGATCTTCCTACCTCAGCCTCCCAAGTGCTAGGCATGTGCCACTACTCCTGGCTCATTTTGTTTTCTAAATGTGTTGACTTTAACTTTATTTGCAAGTATTGGTTTAATTTGTATATGTAGGAGCAGGCCTAGCTCAGACTACACAGGTATTCTTCCACTAAGCTACATCCAGAGCCCTTTGAGCTCTCCTATAAGTTCTTATTTGAGACAAGGTCCTGCTAATTTGCGTAGACTGGGCTCGAATTTGCAATCTTCCTGACTCAGCCTCTTGAGTAGCTGAGAGTATAGTCCTTCACCACCGTGGCCTGCATAAGTATTCTATTTTGAAAAATCAGTGTTTAGCTGTTTTCAAGCCTCCTATCTAATGCTATCTGCCCTATTTCATTTGTCAAGATCTTAGGCTTCCAGCCATTCGCGAATGGATGCTTGCAGCATAGGGATTTTCACACATCTCAGGTTTATAGTTAAAGGTCCTGTGTGCTTGTATACACGGGTGAACATATTTAGCACACACTCAAGCTGCACTTTGCTCGTCAGCCAACAGCGGCCAGGCTGCTGAAACTGATAGAACCTGATGGTAAGGCAGCCTGATTGCTGAGGCTGGCAGAAGGCCATACCAACTCCAAGATAACCACCATCATCTTTTATCAAAAGAGTAAGGAAAATCAAGCAAGCCCGTTGTTCTCAAGGCAGGCAGGAGCGACAAGGGAGAGAGCCTGTCAGCTCAGTCCTGATGGGGACCTCAAGTTGAAATGCCTGCCTTTTTGCTTTCAAAGACAATGTGGAGCCGATTACCAATGAGCAGACTTAGCAGCCGTGCTGGAGCAGTGGGCTGCCCTCAGGTAAGCGGTTGATCTGCACAGTCATTTCAAGTGCTTCCTGTGGTTAGCCACTACAGTGCAAAGAAGCAGCGTGAGCGTTAGACCTGACCAAACCAGGGCTGGCAAGGCTGAGGTCTCTTCAGATTGTTTCTCCTAACCATAACAAAGGAGACTAAGGCTGTGGTGGAAAATTTCCTAATCCATTGCCATATTTTCAAGGACTCAGTTGCCTGAGCAAGAGACTTAATGCTCCCTATCCACTACCCGCGGCCTCCTCCATCCCTCACGTTCATGGCTTGAGTCCTACCGCTTCTCTCCACCCTCCAACCACCCCACGGGGAGGCTTTATCACCTTCCCAGGTGATTATAGCAGTGGCCTCTTAACTACTTTCCCCCCTTTCTATACTGGGAAAAATCAAAGACAGTAAGCAGGCTACTGACCCTATCTCAAAATTAAATCTGTAGGGACTGGGCATTTGGCTCAGCAGGAGAACGCTTGCCTAGCAAGCTGGAATCCCTAGGTTTGGTCCTCAGCACCAAAAACAAAAAATAAATCTCTCTCAAAATTAAATCTGTATTGCAAATGCACTATTCCCACCTTGAGTGTATGCTTGGGCTATGGAAAGAGGGCTTCGGAGATGACCGAGGTGTTCTACAGTTGCCTCTGTGTGTGTGATGAGATAAATGATTAAATCGTGACCTTCATTTGAAGTACCCCTGACATTAGCACTGCAGTATAAATAGGTACTGTGAGCGTTTGCAAGCTGCTTTTACTTAGATTGCATGTTTGGTGAGCAGAACTGGCTACGTAATTTGCAGAGCTCTCTGCAAAATGAATATATAGGACTCCTGTTCAAAAATTATTAAGAATTTCAAAATTGTTTGAACAGAACACTAAACCAAGTGCAGGCGCCTCAGAGTGCAAGCCCTGGTACCCAAGAGAATGTGTGTCCATCGGCTGGCTGCACTGGTATGGTTTAGGTGCAGCATGTGTGGGTGTGAGGGACATAATAAAAATTATGGGGAAGTCTCTAAATTCTCCTGAGTTTTCTGAATTCACCACTACACTGCTTTCTCTTCTTGTTCTCTAATCCATCTACCTTATTCAATAGTCATAATGATCTTTCCTTTTCTTTCTTTCTTTCTTTCTTTCTTTCTTTCTTTCTTTCTTTCTTTCTTTCTTTTTTCTGGGGTTGGGAATGATCTACACCAAGCTACACTCCTAGCACCAGAGTGACCTTTAAGTTTCTAGTACAGCATGGAGTACTACTGAGTTGTGAAGAAAGATAAGCTTGTAGGAAAATGGATGCCCTTGAGACTATAACATTAAGTGAAATAATATTAAGTGAAATAAATTAGATGCACAAGCTTTAATATAGCATAGTTTCTATTAGCTGGGAAACCCAAATTATAAACAAAGGAAAAAAAGAGATAATAGGGGGTAGGAGAAAGATCTTTCTCAAATAGAAAGGGGATCAAGACGGGAAGGAGGTAGCCAGGGGAGGGGAAAGGGATAAGAAAAACATGAAGACGAACTGCATACAAGGACCGAGTCCACACAAGGAGTGTAAGAATTGTGTGCCGCAAACACGGACCGATCAAGAGAAATGAACAAATAGATGTACATCAGGTTGTGCTGTTTCTCTCTTCAAACTCATCAATGGCTTCTCATGGTACTGAGAATAAAATGAAAAATCTTCAGTGTATCCTGAAGTGTCCCATTTACTCTGACCCTGATGAGCTCTGTAATCTCACCTCTAGTCTCCCTTATTTAATATATTCCAACCAAGCAGACCCCTTTCATTTTCTCTAATGTACTGAACTTTGCCTTTATACATGCTACCTACTACCTGGAAGTCTTGCTTTGCCCTTGGAAGCTTCCTACAGTCTACAACTATATATTTACATCTATGAGGATTTGTCACACTGGCTTCCACACTAGGCCATAGGCTTGAGAAGTCAAAAATGACATTTGCTACTACTATATATGCAGAATTTAGCACAGTGCTGATTAATGATCAGAACATTTCAGGGTTAATCTTGATTGGCTTGAGAGACCCCTAGAAAATTAGGAAAGCACATTTCGGGGTAGCTAGGTAGGTTGTGGTGGGCATGACCTTGGGAGATATGTCTGCCTGGTCCCTGGCTCTGTGCTATCTCCTCCTTTCCCCTGGTCTGCCAAGAGGGAAGTGGCTTTCTTCTGCCGCAATGTTTCTGCCTCTGAGCCAGCCAACCATGGGTTGAAACCTCTGAGACTACAAGCCAAAGCAGAGCCTTTCTCCTTGAAGTGGTATATGTCAGATATGTTGCCCTAATGATAGAAAGCTGGCTAATATGTTAAATATGTGTGAATAAATGAATAGACTTCCAGTTGTGCAGGACTCTATATAAGTACTGCTTCATTATAACTGGATATGGTGCTGCATGCCTATAATTCTAGCACTCTAGGAGGCTGAAGCAGGAGGATCACAAAGTTTAAGTACATCTGGGAAACAACTTAATGAGACTATGTCTCAAAAATTTAAAAAAAATGTACAAAAAGGATTATCATGAAGGTTTTGGGTTTAATCCCCAGTGCCACATTTTTTAAAAAAATAATAAAGAAAAAAATTGCTTCATCTCAAAGGCTTGTAAGTCACAGACTCTCAGAGGCAGATGGCATAATGGTTGCTCTCTGGTTAACACCATTCTCTGTGGTAAAAGATGACATCAAATGTCTGATCACCTCTTATCTCCCATTCATAAATGCCATCCACTGTGATGTCAATGTTAAGTAACAAGGCAGACATGGTGGTACATGCTTATAATCCCAGCACTCAGAAAGCTGAGGCAGAAGGATTGCTGTGAGTTTGAAGCCAGCCTGGGCTGCATAGTGAGTTCAAGTCCAGCCTGAACTACATAGAGAGACACTGCCTCAAAAAGAATGAATAGTTTCTCTCAATGTCATTGTATCTTTTTTTTTTTTTTTTTTTAGTGTTCAGTGCACTACTAGATTGGACTCATAGTGATCCTCCTATTTACAGTCTCCTAAGAGCTGGGATTACAGGTGTGTGCCACCATGCTCAATCTCAATTGCCATCTCAATGCGCCCTGGGGGCAGGGCCAGCACAGCAGATCAAACCCTGGCCCCTGCACCTGCTTGCAGGCGCTTTAATCCTCTAAGGTATTTGGCTAGCCCTAATGTCATTTTATCTTGTTGTGTTATTGCTATTTAACAACTTTCTTTATGTTTACTACTTTTTCTGATCTATCTTTCATTTGTCCTACAAACTAACCTTTAAGATTTGGCTTTATCGTGTACACGGGTGGAGCAGGGGCACAGAAACGAAGCGCTGAGGTGGGCTAGAGCTCAGGCAGAGAGCTGCATGCGCGAGGCCCTCTTGTTGGATGCCCATCACCTCAGAAAAGAAAATGAAAGGGGAGGAAAAATAAAGACACAAAAGCATTACTCTATACTGATGTTCTAGAAAACACCGTGCTGTAAATACAGAGGTTAACTGTCTTTCCTGGACCCACCATTCTGAACCGAATAGAAATTAAAGGTATAAAAAGTGCTTTTTATTTAGTGTCAGAGTTTTTAACTTGGTCGACCTCCTGAAATGTATGCCTATTTTATTCTCTAATTGGCTTTTATGTATATGCTCATTTTCTAGAAAGAATCTATGTTTTTGTTGTTGTTGTTGTTGTTTATTTGTGTGTGTGTGTGTGTGTGTGTGTGTGTGGCCAGCTGAGCCCACCAGGGGGTGGGGCTGGCTGGCATGTGGTGCTGGGGGATTGAACCGCGGTCCCTGCACTTTGCTAAGCTTGTTCTAAGTAGGTGCTTTAGACCACTGAGCCATCTCACCAGCCCTGAATCTATGTTTTTATTAGCTCTTTTGAGAGGTCAGCGATCCCAAAAAAGCACGCTGGGCTGTGTATTCCACTTTATTTCTCTTTATGAGACCAAATTTGCAAGGCCGATTGTGTCCTTTCTGTAAACCACTTACTATTATGACTTCAGGATACATCTTGAAACTTTTTTTCAGAACAACTTTGTAAACAAGCCCTACACTCAACAGACATTTTGAACTGCATGAACAATAAACATAACATAAAATTTCCTGTTGGACAAAAAAAAAGGCATCTGAGACATTATACAATGTACTTAGCGACTCATTTTAGTTATTCTTATTAATATCATTAATGTTATTTATTACTCATCATTACTTTTCTGAAAGCCCCAGATGTGTCTCATGCTAGCTGTAGGGACAGTGTCCACAATATGAGCTGAGAAACCATGACTACACATTTTTTAAGACTCCAAACATGACTAAGAATAAACTTTGGATTTAAGGCTTAAAATTGATTCAGTAGAAACGTGAAGAAGAAATTGAAATACCATTATTCAATAAGACCTTAATATTTGTATACTGATATCAGGATATATATGTTTATTAAAGTGTTTGGGGGTTTATTTGTAATCTTACTTTTTGAAACTCTTGGCTGCAAAAAAGAAAAAAAAGTATTATCTCCTTAACCAGAATCTCATCTGTTTTCTTTTTCTTTTCTCGCCAGGAAGATTTTAAGATGTTTCTTCCTGGCTTTCTTCCGCCCTTCCTCCTTTCCTTCCTTCCTTCTTTTTTTTCTCCTTCCCTCCCACCCTCCCTCTCTCTCTCCCTTCCTTCCATGTACAGTCCCTGCTCAATGTGAATTTACAATCCTCAGAATCTAAGTGAACCAAAATGTTGCTTTTTGTTTTTTGGCGGAACCAGGGATTGAACTCAGGCCGTTGTGCTTGCCAGGGAAGTGCTTATTCTACTGAGCCATCTCCCCAGCTTGAACCAAACTGTTAACAAATCACCCATGCAGAACTCCTACTGTGGCGTTTCCTTCTAGATAGGCCCATTGAACCCAAAACACATTCGTTTAGTGATTTTCCCTCCATTTATGATGATTAATTAAGCCAATTTGATTCCACAAAAAAAGAAAAGGGCGGGGGAGATAGCTCAGTACAATAAGCACTTGCCTGGCAAGAACAAGGTTCTGAGTTCAATCCCTGGTACCACCAAAAAATAAATAAAATAAAATAAAATAAATGCAGATTTGGGGAGTTACTTCTCTTTTTTCCTACTTTAACACTTTGAGGAGCACATGGCCCCTTTTCATGCTCACCCATGGAAACACAAACACACTTTCCAAGATATGGGTTTTCTAGCAAAGTCCTCTGAACTGCCAATCCAAAACTTCAGATAAAAAAAGAATTGGCTTGCTTTTTAAGTGACAGATGTCTTAAGTCTGAGAGTAACTAAGAGGATGCAGGAGGGTAGTAGACATACTGAGGGTTCCAGGTAGGAATTTCTGACAATTCCTGCTGCTGGCAAAGGCAGTGCAGTCTAGTAGAGCTGAGCAATCCTGGGATTACTTCGCTTTTTGAAGCTGCCTGCAGCCCAAGGAGGAGTTTGATCCCCATCCTCATCACTGAATCAAGAGATTAGTTTCCTCCAAGAATCATGGATATTTCTGAAGAACATAGGTAGGAGGCAAGGATATCTTGCCATGGAATTGCCCCCAGGTGGAACCCCTCAGAGATGATAGGGACTGAGAGGAAGGAGTCCAGGTCTTGGGAACTTTGCTGGCTATGGGCCAGTGTCCATCAGTCCTTGGCTTCCTAGGCAGTCCCAGGCGTGTACCAGGGAAAATGAAAGTAAAATATGACCTGGCAGGGACCCAGCTGGAAGCTGGGGACAGATAGGATTGCATCCTACTGCCTGTCCTGGATATGATCTGTGTGAAGACAATTTGGGGAGCAAAGTGAAAGGAAGAGGTGGAGGTATGACAGGTGTGAGTGAAAAGAACAATAGTTAGGCTGGGGAAGCTCCTGGAACTAGCCAGCTCATGGTTATATGGGCTGTCTGGTGCAAATAGACCAGCCATGGGACCCAGGCCACTGCAGGGACTGTCCTGTAACTAGCCATGTGTTCCGAGGTTGACCAGTTCTCCAGATTGTACCTTCTTGATCCCTAGCATGTCCCAAGCTCTCACCAGAGCCAGAGTCTCAAATCTGTCCCCTGTCCTCAGTTGGATTTCAAGTCTACTCAGGCGACTGGCTCTGGGAAGAGTCCTCTGAATAAATAACCTCAATGTATCCCAATTTTTCTTGGGTGTCATGTCCATGGTTCAGTCCTGAGAACCAAAAGGGGGCTGAGTCAGCAGTGCTCAGCCTAGCTCAAGCTGTGGGCAAGGTTCTCGGACCCCAGCACCCACCTGCCTTTGCCCTGGGGTGCTCGCAGGACTACTATGGCAGGGCAGGTAAGAAACTTAGGGCTCTGCTGGACTAGATGGAGACGTTAGGGAGAGGATGTGTCCACGAAGGAGTAAACTAGGGGGCCAAGACCAGAAGCCAATCTAGTCAGAAGCCTCTCAGCCTAGTCACTGGGCTCCAGGACATTGGAATGGAGTAGCTGGTAACAGAAAGGTTGGTATGCAGGAAGGGAGCACCCTAAGGGCTGCTCTTCTTTTTGGCCTTCAGAAAGGAAATAAGAAATAAAAACTCTCAAGACGCTGTGAGGGACAAGCACAAACAGTGACAAACATGTTCAAACTGATTCATAATGAACATGCACATTTTTTGGGTGGGGGCTGGAACTCTCCTCTCCCTCTCTGAGAGATAGTGACCCCAGCCTAAAAGAATCCACGCCACCGCACCCCAATCTGGGCTTGCTTAACCAGGCACAAGTAGGAGTCTATCGCTTCCTACCTCTAGTGTGACTTTGGGACAATAAAATTCAGCTCTGGGACCTTCAATTTTCCCCTCGGTGAAATGGGAAAAGTGATATTACCTTCCTCTATTAACTCGGAGGGTGAGTGTCAAGATCAAAGGACACTGGGATGTGCTTTGTAAACTGTAAAGCGATTAACATACGTGAAGCATTAGTGTGCTCCTGCCAGCCAGTCCTCACGTTTACAATGGGCGCAGGAAAGCTGCCAGGCAAGCGCTCAGGTTATAACCTTATAAGGCATAATTGGATTACAGGGTGGGGGAATAAAATGGTATCTCTTTCTAATTTTGGCTATTCCTGTATTTCTAAATTGGCACATAAATTCTGAAATTTCAGTTAACTACCCCCTCCAAATCTCAATTCTTATTACAGCGACTTCAAACTTGCCCTGATTGCGAAATCTTACTAGCCCATCCAGGAATCCGAGGTCCCGGCTGCTCTGAGGGGGCAGGCCAAACCCATTCTGCTCTGTACCCATCCCCTAGGTTTCTGCTGGAGTCTGAGGTCGAGGCTGGGTCAGTCATTGAGCCGGCAGGGGCCAGGGGCTATTTAAGGCCACAGCTCCCCAGTCTCCAGTCTTTCGCGCGGTCATCCCGACCCCTCTGACTCTTGTATCGCTATCCCAGGAAGCCCCATACTCTGGGATGTGTTAAATTCTGGAATAAGTACCCCAGAAAGCAGTACAGGCCCTCCTCTGCCACCCCCCCCCTTACTGTCTGAACTACATGCCAGAGAATAAGGGCAGTGGAAATTCCTTCACCAATTTCCAGGAGCTTATCTCTGAGCCCTGTGGGCACCAGAGACCCTCCAGTCCCACACCCACTGGAAAGCAATGCGTGCACCCGCATGGAGGAGCGCGCGCCCCGGAGGAAAGGAAGGGCTAGAGGGCAGTCCAAGCCCCGCCCCCCTCTGCGCTCTTATAAAGCGCAGGAACCAGAGCTGGCCGCTGAGTGGTTTCTTGGTGACACTAGGCAGAGCAACTCCAGTCTTACCACTTCTGTCTGCTCGCCGCAGTCAGTCTTGGACTTTGGGGTTTCGCCACTGTCAGAGGACGTCTCGGACTTTCTCCTGCAAGCACTTGGCAGATCACTCTTTCAGCAGGTAGGTGCCGCAGGCTCAGCGGGGGTGGGGGCGCTTTTCCCGGGACCGGAAACTGGGAGCGCTGGGTGAAGAGAACAGCCTATCTGCGGGATCCTCTCTTTGGGGTACACCCCACATCCCGGACCCAGCTCGTGCACACAGATGGGGCGGAACAGACTAGTTCTCTCTGTTCCAGAATCAAGTCCCTAGGAGTTGAGCAGGTCAGGGGCCGCCCCTGTAGGGCCTGTCACCCTCTGGGCGGCTGCAACGCCTCTGGCGCCTCTATGCGCCCAGGGGAGATAAGCGTGGGAGCCTGTCCGAGCGCGGGTAGAGCCAGCCCGCGCCGGGCCCCCGCCTGCCCTCTGTGCCCCGCCCGGGCGGTGCAGCTGCTCCGGTGCAAATGCTCGGTTCTTCGACTTTTCTAGGGTCTGTGCATCGTCAGAATGAAACTGTTTTCGGTCGCCCTGGTGTTCCTGGGCTCTCTGGCCTTCTTGGGCGCGGACGCTGCGTGGCTCGACGGGGCGTCTGAGACCATAAAGAAGTAAGTTGGGACAGCGCCTTCTCCAGTCCTGCTACCCGGGTTTAGAAGTGACTGGGAGTGGAACTGACCACTAGCCGCCCGGACGCACTCTGATCGAGTCTGCTTGTGTTTTTCTTTAAAGATGGAATAAATGGGCTGTCAGTCGTGGGAAGAGAGAACTGCCGGCGTCCAGCAGAAACCCAACTGGGCTCGCAAACGCGAAGGCCGGATTGGCACAGAAGGCCCCAGCGCCACAGAATTTGGAGAGTGCCCCTGCGCGTCCTCAAGCCAGGTAACTGCCCGTTGCAGAAGGGTCCCGGGTCGTTGGGCTGGATCGCACCTTGGGGAAACACTTTACAGCTCCTTCGGATCCTAGAACCGTTGTCATCTCTGGCGACTGGGGCTAAAGCCCTGCTTGATGGGGGTCTCAAGTTGTATTCTCTTCGCTCCGCAGTGGTACGGGGGCCGTCCTCAACCGAGTGAAGCGCTACCGGCAAGGCTTCAGAAGCTTTGGCTGCCGCTTCGGAACATGCACGGTGCAGAAGCTGGCGCACCAGATTTACCAATTTACAGACAAGGACAAGGACGGCGTCGCCCCTCGAAGCAAGATCAGTCCCCAGGGCTACGGTCGCCGGAGGCGTCGTTCCCTGCCGGAAGCCGAGCAGGACCGGACTCTGGTGTCGGCCGAGTCACAGGCTGGCGCGGCCCCTGGCTCCAAGGTGCACCGAGTGCTCGCCACCCTCCGGAGGATTTAGGCTCCTGGGCTTCAGCAGGGGACCAGGCTGAGACTGTCAGTCCTGCAGAGACTTGGAGTAGAGGACGCGCAGTCTGGCCAGAGCCCTGGCTTTGCAGGACAACCCTTCCTCCCTTTCAGGGTAATGGTTTCCTCACTCTGTTCAGGGCCTGAGTCCCTCCTCCCTGGGGATGGGGTGGGCACGGGACTCACGGGTGGGGGCTGAGCCACTGCCTTGCCCATCCATGAACCAATTTCTCGTGGGGTGTCACCCTACCGGGGCGCAAGCCTCAATATTATTACTTGAACTTTCCAAAACCTAGAGAGGAAAAGTGCAATGTGTGTTGTACGTACATACAGAGATAACTATCAATATTTAAGTTTCTTGCTGTCAAGATTATTTTGTAACTTCAAATATATAGAGATATTTTTGTACGTTATATATTGCATTAAAAGGGCATTTTAGAGCAATTCTATCCCCCTCCTATTTTAAGAAGTGAACGTTTTAGTGAGGTGTAATGTTTGGGTTCGTGGAGTGCGTGCGTGCGTGCGTGTGTGTCTGTGCATAAAATAACAGTGCACCTGAATACTGCCTGTGGAAGGGAACATTGTGTCTGTATAATCTATTTACATAAAATGGGTGATATGCGAACAGCAAATAAATTGTCTCCTTACTGATTCATTCTCGGCTCAGCATCCCTGGTGAGTTCTGGACCGGGTCTGCCCGAGAGCATAGGGATCCCGGGTCTGCCCGAGAGCATAGGGATCCCGGGTCTGGAAGCTAGGGCCGAGATCGGGGTGCGAGCTGGCTCTGCTCCGCTCGGATTTGGTCGTCTTGAGCTCTGCTTTTTTTTTGGGGGGGGGAGGGGAGAGGTGGTTAGGGAGAGCGCACATCCTGAGTACAGGGTGCGAGTAAGGGCTCTTCACGGTGACCGCCGAGATCACTGCTTCGCGTGGCAGCCAGGCTGGGTGGGGAAGGGCGAGCTCCAGCGAGGAGGCGAGCCTGGACACCCCGAGTTGCGCAACCGAGTCCCATTTTTAGGGAGTCACTCTAGGAACCCTGAGCGACAGCGCTCTTTGGACAGTTGGGGTGGTCTTTCAAGCTAAGTGGAGGAGTTTGCATAGACAGCTTCAGGTTTTAAAAATTGAAGCTTCCCCAGCAAAACTGTTCAGACTTGTTACGGAACGCAGCCGCCCAGTAACCCCAGCCTTCTGCGGCCCGAGCGCCCCACCAGCCCGCAGGCTCATAGACTAGGCTGTAGCGCCCCCTGCCTGCAGTCTCGGATAGCACCTCCAAGAGTCTTGAGGCTGTACGTGCGGTTTAATAAGTTCTTCTACGTGGGAGTCAGCACACAACCTTAATGAAAGAGGAAAGAAAAAAAAAAAAACAGTTTGCAGATGCCAACCAGCCTCCCCTCACCCCAACCTGCTCCGCGGCTCGCTGTTCTGGGACAGTGACTCAGCGCCCACATGCTGCGCGGCGTGCAGCTGTTGGCCGGAGGCGGGCTGGACGGACGTGCGGCCGGAACCGTGCGCCTCCGACGGCCCGAGACCTTCATTGTTCCGCCTCCCCTCGCAGCTCTCCTCTTCCTTCCTCCTCCCCAAGGCTCTTACATATTCGCCCCACTTCTCTCAGGCCTTCCTTTCTCTCCCTCCTTCCTTCCTCCTTGCTTTCTTTATGTCTTATCATCTTAGAAGGTTGCTCTGAGTTCCGCTGATAGATGCTAGAGCCTAAGCCCCGCGTTAGTGACTCGAAGAGCAGGGGCATGTGAACAATTAGGGGGTGAGGGGCTGTTTTGGATTTCCCCGCCCTGTTTTGTGTCAGCCAATATCTTGAAGACCCAAAGGGAAAACGATTGTCCCTTCTGGAAAGCTTCCCTGTCCTCTCTTGGTTGATCTTAAAAGTGTTGGGGATCTGCCAGAAGTGAGGGGTTACAAGTGTGACCACAGAGCCTCTCTTAATAAACATTCACATTGAGGGACCCATGCGCCAGGCTCTGAAAAGTACAGGGCTTTTATGAATGAGGGAGTGACTAAAAGTTACAGTCAAGGAATTTCTGTGCCAGGGGGAGGCTCTGGGTGGGTGGATGTCAGCAGGGGCCATGGTAGCTGCTGACAGCAAGTAACGCTCGGCCTTGCACACAGTGGCTCAAGATTAAACACTCACCCTTTCCCTTGAGCCGAGGTTTGCCCCCTAGCCACAGGGTCCTCCAGCCAAACCTCACCCTGGCAGAACTTCAGCCGCCTCCGGATGAAGCTGCCAAAGGCAGGTTGGGTACTGGCTTAGGGCCGCTGTGAGCAGGGAGCAGGCATCCAGTCTTTTCTGCCCAGGAGTCTTATGACTTCAGGGAATCCAGAGCAAGTGAATCTGAAATGGTTCAGCTCTGAGAGGAAAGAGGCAGCTGCTCAACTGGAGTCCTTCCCACTACCAATCCTGTGACTGCAGACCTTTCTGAGGAGACAGAGAGCCCCTTATGACCAGTCTGGTAGTGTTAAGGATTAATGGAAGGTCACCATCCAACCCTGGGCACTTCTCTGTAAGCTGTTCAATCAACCTGGATTTTTTTTTTCATACAATGCTGAAGTTTATCCGGACAGGCCCTCTCAATGCCAATAACACATCATTTATCAACAATGGTGAGTCACTTGTGAGCTGATTGGACCTGTCTACAGCTGAGAAGTAGTCACAGCTTTTATCTGCAGCTACTGTTGCTGGAACGGTACCATTTGTAATCAATCAAGGGTACCAGGCATTTCTTGAAAAGCCAACACTTTGCCTGAACACCTAAGGGTGAAAGGGAGAGATGAGAAGGAATAGAAACAGATTCTTTTTTTAGCACTTGCTTGGTGTCAGATACTCTCCCAGCCCCTTTTTGTACCTTATCTCATCTGGTTCTTCCAGCAGCCTTCTGAAGTAGGTGCTATTATCACTCTTTGTAGATAAGGAAGCTGAACCTCAGAGACGTAAAGAGACTTCCCCAAGGTCACACAGCGAGCAGTAAATGATGGAAGCTGGATTTGCACCCACATGGGACAGGCTATTTTGATGCCGTGAAGTCAGAAGGAGTAAAGTGAGATAATTTTAAAGTTTAGGTTCTCAAGCCAGTTGTCCCCAGATGTCCCCTGCTGCAGGGATGGTTTGGGTAGGTGATCTGCACCTGTGGTTCTGAAAGATTTACACGAGGGCTGGTAAAATTGGAAAAGAGAGCTGCCTCCGTAGCAAGCTCACTGTGAGAAAAATAAATAAATGAAGCGAGTTTTTAAATTCCTGGTCTTGGTTTGCAGCAGGGATTATAAATCAGGAATAGCCTTTTCCCCCCTGAGCTAAGCTGCTGACCTCTTTGGTTTGCATTGCCAAATATAGTTAGAACATACACCGAGGACTTCAAGAGCTGGCTTCTGAGGGGACGGCCTCCTGAGCTATTCCTGGCCCAACACCGTCCCTGGTTGTAGGTCTTAAGTCGCCTAGAAGAACACCTGTGTCTACAAAGCTGTAAATAGAGTTTCCACCCTTGAGGTGGAACCTTTTGTCTTGGCCACTCCTGCCAAGGCAGCTTTTCAGAGGCTGTTCTGAGCCGACGTTGAGAGTTCCTAGTGCTGCCCCTCCTTTCCTCAACCCAGAAGAAGAGGTCTTGCTATCCAGCATCCCACAGAGGTTTCTGCCAAAGCTGGGCTGAAGGCTTGGTCTTCATTTGCATGAGAAGAAGGGCGAGGCTAGATAACTATCTGGTGGTCCCACTGGTCTTGTTCCAGAGCTATTTTGGAACATTCTGGAAAAACAATAAAATGACTCTGACCACACAGGCAGCTGATTTTAGTAGGTTATTGTACATTTATCCAACAGCAGAAAAGGAGTTCTGAATAGCCAGATAAATTTCTTAGAATGTAAAAATTACGTGTTACTTATGCAATATGTATTCGGAATAGAAAAAGTCTCACCTTTAACATTGCCCCCAGAGATAACCATGATTAACATTTTAATATGTACACTTTTAGACATTTTAACATATTATATACAGTCTATTAAAAATGAAACAGGTGGGGACAGCTGAAATAAACACATTCTTCAGTTTAAGGAACTTTGTCATTGTCCATCTGTTCAAGGCTTCTCATTTGTTTAACGGTCTTATTTCATCCTCCCTTAATTTTTATCCTCTTCCTGTCTCCATCATAGGATCCAACGTTGGTGTATGATAAGTTGTACTTATTAAATACATAGTATCTTTTGAAATAAGTTACATTGTCTTTCAACCTTTCTTTCTTTCCTTCTATACCAGGGATTGAATCCAGGGCTTTTACACTGAGCAGTATCTTCAGGCCTGAAGTTATTTTCATTTTGAGACAAGTTCTCACTAAATCACTAAGTTGCCCAGGCTGGACTTGAACTTGTCATGTTTCTGCCTTGGCTTCCCAGAATGCTGAGATTATGGGCATGTACCACCACACTTGGCTACAACTTCATGTTTTTAACATACAAATCCATTGTGTTTAAGATTTTTGTTGTTTCCTAATTTTCCCATTCATCCCAGCTAGTCTTTTTTTTTTTTTTTTCCCCATACCCAGGATCCAGCTCAGGAACTTGTGTTTGCCAGGCAAGGGCAGGGCTGCATAACTCTATCCTCAGCCTGAGACTGGTTTTTAGAATGCCTGTACCAGTTTATATTTCAACCCATGAGAGTTCCCATGATCCCTATGTTCCTGCCAGCCTTGGCATTTGTGACAGTGAATTTTATGTGTCAACTGAGCTAAGAGATACCTAGATAGCTGGCAAAATATTATTTTTGGGTTTTTGGGTGTGTCTATGATGATGTTTCCCAAGAAGATGAGTTTTGTTTTTTTTTTTCAGTACTGGGAATTGAACTCAGGACCTTGCACTTGCAAGGTAAGTGCTTCTTCTACTGAGCTATCTCCCTGGCCCATATGTATAGTCTCTTTTGTGTCTTTTTCTTTTCTTCATATTTTAGAACAGGATATACAGGGTCTACAGGGTCTCACTGCATAGATCGGACTCATAGTAATTCTCCTGTTTACAGCCTCCCTAGTGCTGGGATTACCAGGCACATGACACCATGCCCAGTCTCAATCGCTGTCTCAGCGTGCCCTGGGGGTGGGGCCGGCACTGCAGGCCAGGGGATCGAACCCCCAGCCCCTGTGTCTGCCTAAGCAGGTGCTTTAATCCTCTGAGCTATTTGTCCAGCCAGAAGATGACTATTTGAATGGGCAAACTTACTAAAGAAGACCTGTCCTCACCTATGTGGGCAGGTGTGACTCAATCTGGGAGCCAGCACAGAGCAAAAAGGTGAATTCCCTCTCTCTTCTTGAGCCAGACACCTGTCTTTTCCTGCTCATAGACATTGGACTTTCTGGTTCTTGGACCTTCAGACTTGAAGAATTACATCAGCAGCACCTGTCCCCGCCCCTTCAGACTGAGAATTACATAGCTTCGTTGGCTCTCAGGCCTCTGTATTCAGACTGAATTATAACTCTGGCTTTCTTGGTTCTCCAGCTTGCAGACAGGGCAGTGTATCTTCAGGGTTCTCAGCCTGAGAACTGCATAAGGCAATTGCATGAAGCAATTCTTGTATGAACTCCCTTCCCCCACATTGGCTGTTTCTCTGGAGAACCCTGAAAATATATCATGGAGCCTCTTTTCTGATGCTCGCAAGCCAGATGGGTATTAAAGTATCATGTTTAAGGTTAGGGGCATAGCTCAATGTAGAGTGCTTGTTTACTATGCATGAGACCCTGGGTTCGGTCCCCAGTACTACACACACACACACACACACACACACACACCCCTTACCTGAAATTGTTTTCTCCTAGATATAATTTTTTTTTTGGTACCGGGGATTGAACTGAAAACCCTGTGCTTACCAGGCAGGCACTTATTCTACTGAGCTATCTCTCTGGCCCAGAGGATAAAATTTAAAGGAAATAAAACAAAAAATGAATCTAGACACTACAATAACTATATTGTTTGCATTTCCATGACTGATTATGAGTGAATTTTGGCATATCTTCATTTATTGCTTCTGTGAATTATCCTTAATGGAACATAGAATTATAAACAAGTGGAATCATGTTTGCTTATATATGGGATTTTTATTTCCTATGCAGTATTTCATCAGATGAAAATATCATAATTGGTTTAATTATTCCTCTGCCTTTGAATAGGGAAATTTTCCTACTAAAACTGTCCCTAATATCTTTGTGTATTCATCTTTGGGCAATTTTATGTCTTTTCAGGATAAATCCCGAGAAATAAATTATTGGGTCAGTAGCTACGGGCTTTTTATTTTTTTTATTTTTTATTTATTTATTTTTTTAATTTTATTTGTGTGTGTGTGTGTGTGTGTGTGTGTGTGTGTGTGTGTGGCCAGCTCAGCCCACCAGGGGGCGGCCCTGGCTGGCATGTGGTGCTGGGGGATTGAACCGCGGTCCCTTTGTTTTGGCTAAACTTGTTCTAAGTAGGTGCTTTAGACCACTGAGCCATCTCGCCAGCCCCAGCTACGGGCTTTTTAAAAAAGCACTTGAAACATATTCTGCCTGAAAGAAGCAATTTTCACTTCTATGAACAGAATATAAATGTCATACAATTAGCAACACTGAGCTTTGGCCTTTTCCTTATATTATCTGATAGCTAAAAATCGTATTTTCTACTACTTCTGAAAAAGCTTTAGTTTGGGCTGGGGAGATAGCTCAGCTGTCTAAGTGCCTGCCTGGCAAGCAAGAGGACCCAAGTTCCATCTCCTCTACCACACGCCATCCTGGGCCCAAAACTGGGTGTGGTGGCACACGCCTGTAATCCCAGCGCTGGGGAGGCTGAGACAGGAGGATCACTACGAGTCTGAACTGCATAGCGAGATCCTGTATCAAATAAATAAATAAATAAATAAATAAATAGCTTTATTCTTTTCTCATGGCTTTGAGATCTCTCTCTCTCTCTCTCTCTCTCTCTCTCTCTCTCTCTCTCTCTCTCCCTTTTCTGAGATTTGGTCTCACTAACTCAAGTAAGACAGGGCCAACACTGGCCTCAAATTTTTAATCCTCCTGCCCCAGCCTCTTATGTGCTGGGATTACAGATGTGCACCACCATACCTAGCAATTTAATTTTAAGTATAGTTAGTTTATAGTTTTATTCTAATGACTCTGTTGCTTTTATCAGCAGACTCTTGTCCCTCTTTATGGTCTATTTCCTATTTTCTGTGCTCTGGGATTCTGAGCTCCTGTTACTAAAGCATACCCTACCCTGATTGCATGTGTACTGGGTTGAAGTGAGGCTCTCTGGCAAGGCTTATATTTTCTGCTTCTAATTGTCCCATGTTTTTATGAGCCGGTAGCCATTGTTGTACCTTAACTTTTTGGTTTGATGCCCACACATCATGCACAAGCACAGCTGTCCTGGAGATGTTGGGGGAAGGCTTTGAGAGTCCTGGATTTACCTGTGAAAAGAAAAGCTCTTCTTCTTTTGTCCATAAATAAGTCTGTTTTGGCAGAACCGGGGATTGAACTCAGGCCCTTGTGCTTGCCAGGGAAACGCTTATTCTACTGAGCCATCTCTCTGGCCCATAAGTCTCTTTCTTACCAAGTAGATAGCTCAGGCAGCTGCTTTTCAGCACATGCTTTCTAAGTTGGGTTTTAGTTACTTTGGTTTGGTTTTCTGGATTTTCTTTTAAATTTTATTTATTTATGTGTGTATGTGTGTGTGTGTGTGTGGCCAGCTCAGCCCACCAGGGGGCGGGGCTGGCTGGCATGTGGTGCTGGGGGATTGAACCGCGGTCCCTGTGCTTTGCTAAACTTGTTCTAAGTAGGTGCTTTAGACCACTGAGCCATCTCACCAGCCCCTGGATTTTCTAAATTTTCAAGGGAAATCAACAATACGCTCTTTTATTTTTGTCTTTTTGAGACAGGACCTCGCTATGCAGTTCAGGCTGCCCTTGAGCTCTCTCTGAAGCCCAGGCTGTTCTCAAACTAACAAAGATCCTCCTGTCTCAGCTTTTCAAGTGCTGGGATTACAAGTGTGTGCCAGCACACATGGCTACAACAATGAATTGCTTTTGACTTTTTTTTTGTCTTTTTGACAAAAAAAAAAGGGTGAACTTGAGCTCACTTTACAGCCCAGGCTGGTCTCAAACTTGCAACAATCCTCCTGCCTCAGTTTCCTGAGTGCTAGGATTACAGGTGTTACCACACCTGGCTAACAATGCATTTTTTTAAATGTAAAAAAGAAATTATCAGTATATGTTTGCCCACTTTTTTTTGTGTGTGTGTGTGTGGCTGGCTCAGCACCTAATGATTACATTCATCAATGAGAAGTTGGTATCCACACATAACATGTCTTAATTCTTTTCATTGCCTCCACGATGAACTTAAAGGAATTCTAAGTATGATTTACTTAACCTTTGTAGATAGTTGATAGTAGCAGGGGTTTCAGTTTATCTAGCTTACTATATCTTCTAAAATAGGAATCAGTATCAACTCATCTCATTGTTACTTTAACTTGTATTTAGTTTTTCAGTAGTGAACTTATTGCTCATGTCTTTGTTACGATTGTATTTCTTTGTGTACATGAGTTTAATTTTTAAGTTCTTGATTCATTTATTCAATTAAATTGCTTGTATTTTTCCTATTAATATGAAATACTCTCTACTAAAAATAAGTCATATTACATACAGACACATATTTTGTTTTTACTTTTATTTATTTATTTTTGGTAGAACCGGGGATTGAACTCAGGTCCTTGCGCTTGCCAGGGAAGCGCTTATTCCACTGAGCCATCTCCCCGGCTTTACTTTTTATAGAGTACAGATTTTTTTTTTTGCCATAGAGAAGTAATAAATATATATGTAATCACAAATACTAGACTTAAGGTAGAGTGTTTGCTAAACATACATAAGCTCCTAGGTTCTACTTCTGGAGCTACAAAAATATTAATCTTTTCTTTATAATGTATGTTTTTGGTGCTTGCCTACAAAGTCTCTGCTTTAATATCTTCAAATTTTTACCTGTTTTTCATAACATATTTAGATTTTGTTTCATACCTTAAGCATTTTAATGCAAATGGAATTTACATATTTTGGTGTATGATATGGAGCAGGGATTTAACTTTATTCTTTCCCTAGATTGTTGACCAGTCTTTCAATATGTATTCTGAGTGAAATGCAGGTTTTCAAGCTGAGATACTAAATTTCCTAGCCTGAGCTCAAACTCTTGGTCCTCCTGGCTCAGCCTCCCGAGTACCTGGGACTGTAGGAATGTACTGCTGCGCTTGGCTTCTTCTTCTTTTTTTTTTTTTGGTAAAAATGTCCTAGGCCATCAGACAGGGCTAGGCCTTGGAGAGTGAATACAAAAGATGAAAACACATTGTAACTGTGGCCAGAGGCACAGCTGTTGGAGGCTAGACCTCAAGATAAAGATGGGATGACTAGACTTACATACTTTGGCAAGGGATAAGATAAGTAGTAACACCTGGTCCTACAAAGCCTAGATAGACATCGGTTACCTCAGTGGGTGACTGAGACCCCTGAAGCCATCCTTTCCTAAAAAGTTCTTTGCTCTTTCCATGTACATTTGCTATGAGACCTCCTTCCCCATTGGATCAATATCACCTAAGTGGCTATACTTACAATCTTATTGGTTGATCATAGCTTCTGCCCATATTGTACCCATTCTGTGATTTGGTTCTATAAAACTTCCTCTGCGAAGTGTGGTTCACAGCAACCCATTCATATTACATACAGACACATATTTTGTTTTTACTTTTATTTATTTATTTTTGGTAGAACCCTCCTGTCTTTCTCAGGATCTCTCTCTCTCCCCCCCTCCCCCATCTATCTGTCTGTCTGTTTGTTTTTCTCTCTCTTTCTCACTAAAATTTCCTACTCTAAACCTCTCTTGTTCCTTGAACTTCATTCTTCAATTTGGGGGAACATGAACTTACTGTATCTGACATCTACCAGATTGGGAGTTACATTTATTTCCTCTGTGCTATGAAGGTCTTATATCAATATCACCCTCCCATATTTCTGTACATATCTGTTTAAAAAAAGACCAACAGAAAATTCTCTCCTATAAACCAATGTGCTCAATGTCCTTAACATTAAATTCTGTGTCATCCTCTCATACCCATAATCCAACTTGCCTGATTATCCTTTTTTTTTTAAATGTATTTGTTGGATACAGGGTCTCACTACAAAATCCAGGTTCACAGTGATTGTCTTGGTTACTTTTCTCTCATTGCTGAGACAAATACTCAATACTCAAAATGAAGGCAGGAAAGATTTATTTAGCTCACAGTTAGTGGAGGTTAAAGTCCATACTTGGCTGGTTCCAAGGCAGAGTGGAACAGGGCAGAGAGCATCCTTTCATGGCGGTGGCAGAGAGCAAGAGTGAAAAGGAGGAATAGAAGCAGCAATGGCAACAGAGAGGAAGTCTGTCTCTCTCATATTACATTCAGGCTATCTGCCCCAGGCTGGGTGCCCGTAATCCCAGCAGTACTAAAACCCATAATCCCACTGGATCATTAATTAATCTTACACTCTAGAAGTCTCTGCCCCATGACCACATGAGGCTTTGCGGGGACAACTCGACACAAACCATAACAGTGATCCTCTTGTTTTAGCCTCTCAGGCACAACACGCAGTGCTTAGACCACTGAGCTATCTCTCCAACCCTTGCCTGATAGTCTTAAAAATGTCTTTGACAGGGGGCTGGTGAGATGGCTCAGTGGTCTAAAGCACCTACTTGGAACAAGCTTGGCAAAGTGCAGGGACTGCGGTTCGATCCCCCAGCACCATATGCCAGTCAGCCACGCCCCCTGGTGGACTGAGCTGGCCACACACACACACACACACACTAAATAAATTTAAAAAAAAATGTCTTTGACAGTGGTTTGTTCAACATACATTCCAAACAAAACTGTTATATCTTTAATGTTTTAAAATCTCAAGCAACCCTCCTTTCTTTTGTTTTCACGCCATTGACTTGAAAAGAAAACAAGTTGAAGAAAATAATGTTTTATTAATAATTGTGATCTGGAACTTTCATTATCGAGGTACATCTCAATTCTCCTCCTCACTGTCTGCGAGAGCTCAGCCAGGACATCTGGCCTGCTGCTTGCTGGGGCAGGTGGAGCAGTCATTTCACGTATGCAGATAGAGAATCTCCAGAAGTAAGTCTTCCTGCTTTTCTTCGGATATGCTTTTCCCACTTGACCTTTCCCCCAGTAAGTCAGTGGCACTGCCTTGAGGAGAATTAAGATGGGAACAACACAAATACAAAGAGAAAGAAACAGTCAACGTTCAGTTTTCGGACTTTTAAAATAGCCTCTTGAAGCCCACATCAAAAATAATAGTTTTGAAAGCCTTTTATTTGCAGAGAAGCAGGTTTTGTTGCAAGAAGAAAAGGCTCTTGAGAATCTAAAGGGGAGGCCGGAAGCATGTGGGGTTAGGCTTTGCTCCTGTTGGAAAGAGGCTAGAGGGAAAGACAGACTTGGACCCTTTGCCCAGGCCTCCAGGGAACAGAGCAGCACAGGGAGGAGGCCAGCCAGTGTGCGGCGGCTGTCGGTCAATCCCAGCACCCCGTGGAGCTGATCCAATGCCTGCTGCCATCCTGGCCATCCCTGGAGCTCATCCCCAGCCTTCTAAAGGAGTCTGCAGAGCCCATGGACCTTGCTAACTATTCTGAGCTTTCCCTCCTACAGCCTGCAGGGTATGTTCACAGCTCTGATGGTCCTTTTCTGTCCAGAGTCACTGCGGAGCCCCATCCAGATTGCACTACAAGGCAGAGGACTCTCATAAACCACCCCCAGCTTCTTAGAGCAAAGGGCAATTGGCGTAACACCAGAGGGGCATATTACCGAAGGGAGAGTCAGCAACCTCTGTATAAGGGTGAGGCGGGGGGGGGGAGGGGAGGTGCATTCCGTTATATGCACAAGTCACACGAGGGGTTGCCCGCCTCAGGTTGCTCCTGTGC
Organism: Octodon degus; assembly: GCF_000260255.1. Taxonomy (NCBI): domain Eukaryota; kingdom Metazoa; phylum Chordata; class Mammalia; order Rodentia; family Octodontidae; genus Octodon; species Octodon degus. The sequence continues at coordinate 3,132,164 of NW_004524643.1, forward strand.
TCTAGCCTGGTTGGTAACCTTTTGCCCCAATCTGATGGGTGTGTTTCCACTAGTTAGAGCAGTGATCCTGAGCTTCTTTTGCCAATTAAGATCATGTGGAGAGACTGGAAAAAAATACTGATAAGAGTTCTGTTCTAAAGCAACTGAGCTGGATTCTCTGTGGCAGGAGCACAATGCCATTGTGCAATTGTGTGTAAAGTTGTATCATCCTGAGGGCACTCAGCTTTATTCAGCCCACACACTGCTGTGCTATCTCAGAAATGCCCCCCTTGTGTCTAACAGATGAATAACTACAGTTGATTGATTTAATAGATTTAGACTTAGGTTTGCACCCACTTAAATGCCCAGAAAGAGAAGGGTTAACTGAGGGTGGTGTGGAGGGGAGGTGTTTGGAGAGAGAACCAGCTGCAGGGGTGGGAAGAAGGCCAGCTGAGGATGAGGTCACAGAAAACAGGTGGCGGTGTTGGCGGGTGCTGGCACTCAGGAGGAAGAGCAGGAGGCACAGGGCACCAAGAATGGCAGAGAAGCTGGCTACAGTGATGCTCACCTCCAGACTCAGCTACTCCTTCAGAAAGCTGAGGTAAAGGATCATTTGAGCCTGAGTTCAGTACCAGCCTGGGCAACCTAGCAAGTCTTGGTTTCAACCAACCAACTGACCAATTGAACAACCAACCAACTAACCAGCAACACACCATCTGCAGGCCCCAGAGGTCCAGCGGTGGGACGCAGAGAATGGAGAGGACTAGCTGTTTATTACGGGCTGATTGTGCCTTTCCCTCCGCTTTCACATGTTGAACCCCTAACCCCTAGTAACTCTCAAGACAACTGCCTCTAATGAGGAAACTAAGGTAAAGTAAGGTCATCTCAGGGTGCCCTAATAGAATCTGACTTTACCTTTCAAGAACATCAAGTGAAAAAAGAAGGTGGCTGTCTGCAAGCCAAGAAGAGAGGCCTCAAGAACACCCCAGCTCTCTGATGCTTTGATCTTGGATGCCCAGCCTCTAGAACTGTGAGAGAATGAATTCATATTGCTCAACCACCACTCCGTGGTGTTCTCTTACAGTGGTCCGACCACATTAGTACAGTATAAGTACCTTGGAAGGGACTGGCAGGAGCAGGGTGAGGCCTCAGTCCTAGGCGCGTAGTTTCATGGCTTGGTCTCAGTACTAGTCACACAACAGGATTAGGGAATCAAGAGGGAGTCACTGATTCAGGGAAAACAGGATTTTATTTATTTATTTATCTATTTATTTATTTTGTAGTACTGCGGATTGAACTCAGGACCCTGCACTTGCCAGGCAAGCGTTTATTCTACTGAGCTATCTGCCCGGGGTCCCAGGATTTCGTTTATTCACCCATTCAACAATAGTTTAATTCATCTATCTATTTGGTGCTGGGCTCCATATCAGGTACAGGATTTACTGCTATAGCAGTAGTCCTGATAAGAGATGAGATTGGCATGGATTAGGATGGTAGTGGTGGATGTTATGGCTTAGATCTAAAATATTTCCCACATCTCCTGTGTTCAGAAGTGGGGCTTTCAGAAGGCGATTGGCTCATAAAGCTTCTGACTTAAGTGAATTAATCCATGGATGATATTATAATTTGACAGCATTATAGAGAGATAGTGGCAACTTAGGAGGTGGGACCTATCAGAAAGCTGTGGGCTGTGGATAATGAGTTTGAGGGCTATATCTTGTCCTTGGTCCTGTCTTCTCTGTTTCCCAGCTGCTGTGAGATAAACAACTTTTCTCCACAATGCTGTTCTGCCATGATGTTTGTACCTTGCCACAGGCCTAACACAGTGGAACCAGAAGACTATGAATGGAAACCTCTGAAACTGTGAGCCAAAATAAACCTCTTCATTCTTTAAGTTGATATTCTCAGGTATTTGGACACAACACTGAAAAGATGACTAACAATAGATGAAGTTGATTTGACCTTTAACTCTCCTTGACGAGGCACATACCTACTTTTGAGGGGTTCAAGTGACTTCATTTCCAAAGGACACTGTGGGACCAGGAACCAGGAAGTTACTTATAACTAACCCAGAAATTGGATTTTTCTCTTTGAGAGGAAGTAAATTTTTAATTTACATAGTTTTCGTTGGCACCTCGGTTAACAAACTTAGCTATTTCACTTAAAAGTCCCTATCTCATGTGCTTTACTTTAATACAATAACATTCCAACTTTATCTTAACTTATTTGGTTTTTCTAAAACATCAAAGTTTCTTTCCCAAACCATGTTTCAATGGAAAACTCAAGTGTTTCCAGGCAATAACCCCATCATCTGTGCCACTGTAGACAACAATCAGATAAACTTCCCTAGTTCACACCACATCTGCTCTCCCAGCCCCACATGACCTTGATCATAAAAAATAAAACAACAAAACACCGAATTATTTTTTTCCCCAAAATAAACATCTGTCCCAAATTCCCTCCAACAAGTGTTTATTAAACGAAAGACAAATTGTCAACACCAAATCAGCCGGCTTTTATTAAAAGCAGGGAAGTGTTTCACAAGCTTTCACAGTCAACTGTCACGTCCAGTATCACAAGAAGATAACGGGAACTTGTTGCATCTGTACAATTCCTGACGGTGTCTCTGCAAATCCTTCTAGGTAGAGCCTCCTCAGGCTTCCTTTTCTACCTTCTCTCTGTGGGTGATTCACCTCATTATTTCAAACATTAAAGTGATGTGACAGCCCAAGATATCCCAACTGATTTATAATCTGGCTTTGTTTCATTTGGCACACAGATGGAAGGAGGACATTAAACGTTTTGAAGTCAGGCAACCTTGAGTCTGTACACAGACTTTCTCTCCTCCTACCCCTATAATTGTGGGGAAATCTCTTTAATTTCAGTCTTAGTTTCATTAGTTACAAAGTAGGGATAATAATATTTACCTTATGGGCTTGTTGGGAAGATGAATGGTACAATATGCATGAGTGCATCCATCCCTGGCAGCATAGTAAATGCTCATTAGATGGCAATTTGTTGCCATCCAAGAACAACTATGGATAACTTAATTTAAAAACAGAACAAAACAATTCATGGACAGAAAGTTCAAGCAATGGATTGCACCTTAGATAAATCATTTATTAAAAAGAGACATACAATCAATGATCCATAAGATTCTCCCCCTCCAATCCTACAATTCTAAGATCTTATATTCAGGGAGACAAGAATACGAGAGATCTGAAGAAGGTCAACCATCTTTTCTGAGTAGTTTAGAGAGTCAAGCTGTGCTTCAGCAAAACTTCCAGTTCCAAAGCTTATAGGATGAAGTTTGTTCAAAAGGGCTGGGCTTGGAAGAAGAAGCCTGGCTGGAGACTATCAGTTAATTTCATGGCTGCAAAAACCATTTTTCTTCAGGGTAATAGAGGAGAGCAAAGGGACATTTGACTGTTTTAAGATGTTTTTCAATGCAGAATACAAGGTATGCACATAATCTTGTTTTCTGACAGATCCTTTAAAAAATCTGGCATATTAATGACTCTACTTAAAATTCTGAAGATGAGAGCCAGAAGGGAACTTTTTCTTTCTGAACAATGACTAAGAAGGGAATTCTAATGAATACTTTAGCACACATGTCTCATTTTCTGGCTGCTTCAGGACCCAAGAGCCGGTAGGTCATAATTAAAGCCAATAATGGCAACTCCAGACAGTCAATCCAAATATTTTCCTGGTGCTGTCAATTCTCTGCATTAAACGATTTAGCATCATAGTTGAGGAGTGCAGAACACACTCAGCGGGAGAATTAAACGCTGATATGAATTCTGGAACATTTGCTGCATGTTGCCTCAAAAGATATTGTTTATTACATTCTAAGGAATTATAGAATGTTTTTCTTAGGAAATATTTTTAAATGACCCATTGCATGCAGCCAAGCTGTGAAGTTTGTCAGAATAACATCATATTTTCTATAGGAAAGAAAAAAATCACATGTTTGGAGCTGAAGCCCCAATTACGTAGATAAATGAGCTTCTCCCACTTCCAGTTTTCCTTTCAGGAATGTTCTAACTACTCACCAAGAGCTAAGATGCTGCAGATTTAGTGGCATAACTTACAATAGGCCAAGGCTGCTCACTTTTCTGTCAATTCTACTTCCAGAAAGAAAATTCATAAACACATCTCTTTGCAAGGTCTGTTTTGGATCTTAAGAACAAGGTTCTTCAATATTGTCCTTTTTTTTTTCTTCTTATAAGGCTTTGTACCTTTTAAAATAATAGCAGAATCTTCCCTCCTCCTCCTTCTCTCTCTCGCTCTGCTTTAAAAGATAAGAGTTTCCTCTAAGATGGTAATGAAATTGTTTAATCTAAAGTGTGTCTGAGAATTCAAAACACTATTTAGAGACAGAATAATCTCAACAGTCACTACTTAAGGCAAACCTGTGTTTGCCCTGCAAAGCGAAAGCTTGGGTCCACAGCAATGGAATCTGGCCAGCCACAGCTCAAAGTTGGGAGGCAAGCACAACACTAAGGCAGGGAAGACATTTGAGCCCAAAAGGACAGTAGGCTTGGCACTGCTTGTTCCCAAGCTAGAGCTAGAGCAGCTAAGGGGGGTGGTGATGATGTACTCTCCTGAGGTCTCTAAGTCACTAGGTACACCAGAAACAGGTTTTACTAACTTCTCTCCTCCACCTTTCTTGATCCCCACATGTCTGCCATGGGTTGCATCATAAGAGATGGTGAAGATGCTATGAATAGATGCTCAGCTCGTAGGCATACTTCCACTTAATCATACTAATGTTTTTTTGATGACCTCCAGTTGTGAATGAGCTATGCCTTGACATTGGGCAAATGAATGTGAGATTCACGGCCATAGTCTCTGGAATTTGGCTTCCCTGTCTGGCCTACAAAACCAGGAAGGCTCCTAGACGGCTGTGGGGGAGGTCATCTTGTCAAAGTACACAGAGGTCTCCCCTCCCCCCAAGGCTCTCTACTCTCCACATTTCAAGATGGCAGAGTGCCCATTTCTAAGCCAGCTATCTGACTCAGAGATGAGTTTATTCCCTACATTTTATTTTCATTCCAGTCCAAAGGGTAAAAAAAATGTAAAACTTTGCTGCCACCTGCTGTTTCCTTAGGAATAATTTTTTGAAATGATTTGAGGATGGTTCTGTATTGGTTTAGCTTAACCTAGAGCCTTGAAGATTTTTTTTTTTTTGAGGGGGGGGGATGGTTTAAAGGAACACATGTTTATATCTTTCTGTACCATTTGGCCACCATTTCTTGGGATAAACGGTTGGGTCTCGAAAATGGTTGTTCCCATTTGGACTATTAACTCTTGCCTGCCCCATCCATTTGAATAAGCTTGCTGGGAGTTGGGAGGAAGAGGCAGACTCCCTGATATCCTTCCAAAAGGAAGTACAGACAGGGCTCTGGCCAGTGAGATACTTGAGCAAGGCCCAGGATCCTTGAAGATTTGGATGTCTTTTCCTCATGGGTCAGTGATGTCATGAGAGCCGTAGCCACAGACAAATGTCCCAAGCACAGACTGTTCCCTGAAGGGTGTGTCAGTGGCATGTGTTCCTTGGCAGTGCCCCCCGGAAGTGTCCTTCTCAGTAGAACTAGATGTAAAGCTTGGGATGAAATTCATTTGTGGTATTTCTAGAGGTTTTATCTTTCTCTTCCTTCAGAAAATTCAGGCAGGTTAAGGAAGAGGTGTCCTCAGATAGGTTAAGCCTAGCCCAAGTTGAATCACTCCTGGGTGAGAATACTTGACCTTAGGTTAGAGGATCGGAGGCATAAAATTAGTGGTTCCTTGAAGTCCAGGTAAGAGCTGACAGTCATAAATTGGATGGGCCTGATAAGCATTCTTAGTCATCTGACGGAAGGGACCAGAGGACAGCAATTGCCTTGACAATATTAGTAGCGTGGAGCTGCTTACAATTTCAGAAAGTGGGATTTTCCTCTCTACAGTCTTTGGGAAGATCATTTGTATGCAAATGAGTTCCTTCCAGTTGTTGCCATTGTTGTATTTGGGAATTCTTTCAGCCATAATCTTTTGTGTTGGCAGAGATTAATGAGCCTATTAAGTGTGTTTTTGTATAACTCTAAGTGGCTTTTTTTTTTTTTTAAAGTAACATCTGAGACTTTTTAGTGCCATGACCCTTAATCTTTTCTCTTGTCAAATGGAAAAGGCATCTGGGCAGTGCTGGCAAGTGTTAAGGGCATGTGAGGGTTTATTTAGTGTCTGCCACTACAGCCTTCACAGAAACATATTTGTTGGGCAAATGATCAGACATCATTCATTGTTCTCAGAAGAAGATCTGCGAGTCCTGCTGGGGAAGGGCAGGAGCAGAAACGAGCAGAGGTCTGAGGGTCGGAATTAATCAAGTGTAAAGTCTGTAGGTAGGATGAACCATCAGAACTAGAATGTTCCAGAAGGGCCAAAGCGAACACTGTATAAGTTTCAAAATATGTGTGTGTTTCTCCTAGTGTAAATATGGCTCTTGAAAGATAAACAAGAAATTTGTAATGTACAAAATCCTCCTTCATATGTCCCATTCCCTAAATTTCATCACTGTTCATCTATTGCACAAGATTCATTATGTTTATGCTTCATGTATTTTCTTGTTTGTGTCCCCATTGTTCTCCCTTAGAGTTTTCTCAAACTGAGAAAATTCCAGCTATCTCAGCTGTGTGAAGAACAGCTCAGGAGAGGGGTTTGTATAATCATAACAAAGGGGAAAAAAGTGAAGGACTCCAGAAAGGAGGGAAAACTCAGGAATCTTGGTTTGAGCTAGTGGTTTCCACTTCAATTCATCTCTTGAAGATCCTCTTGATAATCCTCAAGCCTTGACTCTTCTGGATTTACTTGTTTACCCAAGAAAGGGAAGTAGCTTCTCAGAAAAAATAGGGAAGTTTTCTTTGTACTTCTTTGTGCGACATGGAATCCCTCTATTCTTTCTATCCATTGGTTCCTTATCCCAAGAGACTCTGTCCCAGCTCATCTGTTGGAGCCAGAGACTCCCGTTTGCTTCTGCATCCCGGGGCAGGGAAGAGAATAACAAAAGTTAACTTCCAAGAGAACTGCAGAGGACCATGCAGTAGGCCAGGTGACTCGGAAGCTATTGCCCTTTTCAAGGCTACAGAGCTCTAGCTTGACAGGTGTTGTCATACAGGGTGTGTGTCAAGCACCCTCCTGGTGGGAAGATGGACAAGACCCTCACTAATTTGGTGAACTTGTCTTCTGATGAGTACAGTCCTGCTTTATGTGGTCAAGGTGTGGTGGTTTAGATACCAACTCTTAGGCCTCCTGTTGTGCCTGGTAACTAGGTTGCTGTCAAGAAAATACAACAGGGATTCTCTGAGCTTAAAAAGAGCAGTTCAAGAAGATTGCATTAACGTTTTGTCCCTTCAGGGTGTTTTTTTTCTAGAACAAATGTAATCTTAGTTGTTACAAATTCTGTTTAAAATAGTTCTTCTGGTGAGTCACTTAGAACTAAGCTGCAGATACGGTATTGTTTTAGTCATGGCAGGTTTGAAATGTTAGCCAAGTCCGAGGAACGACTTACAGTGGGGACTGTTGGAATGCTTTCCCACGTAGTTTTAGGGAGACCCTTAAAATGTCCAGAGAGAAAGAAAAGCCCCAGGTGAGCAGGTCAGCAATGTGCATCTCACAATGAGCTGCAGGAGCTGCAGAAGCTGTCGTGGTCCCTGCGGGCTCGGGTGCTCTTCATGGCCATCTGTCATCACCTCCCCCCACCTGCACGCGCAGGAGTGGATAGAAACTTGGCGAACTCTCCAGAAGGCCATGCGCAAGGGTCAGAGGACCTTGCAGATGCTCCAAGGAAGAAATTAAAGCTTTAAACGGAACATTTTGCATGACTAGAAAGGTCATTATCTAGTTCACACTTACCTCAGACTCTAAATATTGTCAGAAAATGGAGACATTTGCCAGGATCATCAACAGTGAAACTGCTCAAAATAGAACACAAAAATTTTCAAGCCTGTGTAGCTGTGGCAGGCCATAGCACTCCAACCTGAAGCAGCCTTACAGAGTGAGAAACAGCAGCTGCTCCAAGGAAAGATTATATACTCAGTGACCCTCAGAATTTATCAAAGCCTTCCCCCTCACAGGAGTTAACATTTTTTTCTCCCTCTTTGACTACATGGCTGGGGTCACTCAGGCCCCTCACTTGAGGTTCTCTGTTGGAGGCCATCTGTATTACAGTCTTTGAATACTCTGCCCTGCCTCTCCCTTGACAGAGCTTCGTGCCCAGTTAGCAGCAGCTATCAGCTTTATTCTCTTGCTCACCCCACCCTCTGTCAGCTAAAGCCAGGTTGCCTCCTGCCAGGCAGCTGCTGGGTGAAAGTCCAGAGCAAGTCTCCCAAATAAACAAGTCCAACAAAGGCAGTTCCCAGCAGTGGATGGGGCTGTGCTCCAGAAGTCTGTTTGCAAAGCTGTCCTTTGGAACCTGGAAGATATTCCCCAGGCAGAGCAATATTGTGTGTGAGACAAGGTTTCCGGGCTAGAACTTATCACTGACTGAACCAGAAAGGAGTTGGAAAGAAGAACTCTAAGAACACACTTCCATGGGCAACACATCTGCAGCATCTTCTCCTGTTAGTTGACAGACATTTATTTGCTGAGGTCAGGAAAGCCTCTGGTGATGTGTGGATTCCAAGATACCTCAGCTCTGGGAGGTGGTTGATTTAGTGACTCCTGGCATCAGTACAGTGGCTGAGATCTTCTCAGGCTTGGGGAAACCCTGTTCCTCTTTTCCATGGTTCAGCTTGAAGCCAAAAGGAAGAGGATTCTGGATTTTCTTTGGTTTTGTTCCTTAAGATATCCTGAGAGCAGGATGAGAATCCTGGCATCAGCCATCACCCAGCTGTGTGGCCTCTCCAAGCTTGGTGTCGCCTTTGCCGAGCTGGGCATGTGCATTTGAGAGAGCCTTGGGATCCTCTTATTAGCTCCTGTTCTTTCTTTTTAACTGTCATGACTTTTGCTGGGGTGAAAGACCATCCCCCTCCTGAAGGCTGAGGCTCAGTCATGGGCCTTTACCTAATGCAGGTAATGAATTTATAGAAGTTTACTTGTTTCTGGAAAGGAAAAGAAAGAAAAGGAGAGGAGGGGAGGGAGGAGGAGAAGAGAGGAGAGGAGAGGAGAGGAGAGGAGAGGAGAGGAGAGGAGAGGAGAGCAGAAGAGAGAAGGAAATGAAGTTTTATTTATCCTGCTAGATAAGAATAGGGATATAGGTGACCTCAGCAACAAAGAAGAGCCACTCTGAGGCTAAATCAGGCAGCCCTAGATGGATGGTCTCACTGTAGATAGCAGGATAGAGTAATGAATGACAGGGGACTCTGTTAAAATTGTTGACTCTGAAGTTAAACTATCCTGAGTCTGTTCTACATCCCACGTTACTCAAGGTTATGAATCAATAATTTTCTTTACCATTTATGCCACTTTGCTCATGCCACTGAGCTATGTCCCCAGCCCCTACCATTTATGCCATTTTGAGTTGAGCTTTTTGCTTCCTGAATGAAAGATATGATAATTAATACACTTCAGTGCTGTATTTATTGTGGGTATTAAAATAGATGAAGCAGTCACAGTATTTTGGAAAGAGCTGACCTAAAGATGTATTCCTATCCTTCCAAGCCAAGGGCATGAGTGGCAGAGACCACAGGTTTCTTTCAGGTTTTTGTTGGATTTTGTATGCAGCTATGCAGCTTCTGATTAAGCCTTACCTTGCTGTGACAGTGGGCATCTTGTGTGACAGTGGGCATCTTGTGTGACAGTGGGCATCTTGTGTGACAGTGGGCATCTCATTAGGGCTGGATGGCAGGTCTTCTGGAATGATTCTGGTTTCAGGATCGACTCCTTTGGAGGGATTGGGCCTTGTAATCCTACAATTCCTCTAGTCCTTGGGCAGGTGTGTGAACTGTGGAGGTTTGAGGGATTGTGAACGAGGAAATGAGAGAACTACAAATTTCTGGAGCAATATCAAAAGGACTTTTCTTAAGGTGAGGGAGATAGCTCAGTCACATAAGCACCTGCCTGGCAAGCACTAAGTTCTGAGTTCAATCCCTGGTCCAGCAAGAAAAAAAAAAGGACCTTTCTTTTGGATCAGGGTAATTTTCGTCTCCATTTTATATCTTCTTTTCTGTCCTCTCTTCTATGTAGTCTTTACTCTTCTGGATTCTCACGAGGACTGGGAGACGGGGGAAGTGAGACGGGATGGATTTCTGGAGAGGGAGGAGCAGTATTTACTGGCAGGCGAAAGAGGAACTTTTGCATTCTAACTGCTGAGTTTCATTTGAGTGAAACAGAGATACCAGTAAATGGTAGATTTAGACTGCTATAGGAGGTTAGCAAGGTTGAGCTCTTACAGTCTTTGTAGAAGAAGAGGAATTTAAGAAGGGCAACCTGGTTCAAGGACAAAGTATTGGGTTCAGACTGCGGGGGGAGAGGAGAATTGTTTGGAGTGCACACAATGCCTGTAAGTTAGACTTTCAGGCATTTCATTCCCTTTAGGTTTAGACCCTGGTTCCCAGGGAGTGGAAACTTCAATAAAAGAAAGAGTTGACAAAAATCTCTGTAAGGAGCCTGGTTCTCATGACATCGCTGCTTTGTCACGTTGCTACTTAAGAAGGCGAGGGCTCAATGCTTATGAGAGTCTGTTAGGACCCAGGGTGGAAAAGGGGTGTGAGAAAACATTACCTCACAAAAATGGGTCAAGGGCGCCATGTTCCAACGAGGAAACGGGTGCCGAGAAGAGAAAATAGACCTCCAGTGTGGCCTAACTAGAACAGGACTGAACTGCCACCCTCTTATCTGGACATGAGATTTATGGCTGTGGTCAAGAATTGCCCTAGCTTTTGTTTTTATCAGTCACATTCCGTTAATGCCTCAGAATGAAACTGCGGTCAATAAAAACCCAGTTTTGTTTTGTCCCCCCCCCCCCCAGGCGCAGGGTGGGCCGGACCCTCTCCCAGCCCCTCGGGCCGCCCCCCACCCCCCCGCAGTGCCCCCCCCCCCCCCCCCCCCCCGCAGGAACTGCTACCAAACCAGGAATCACTATGAGTTTGCACTGCTGACTGTTTTGAAAGTTAAATAGAGAGCTTGATGGTGATCCTTGTTGGATTTCATACCATTTGGATCATTTTGCATCTTGTTTCTTTCATCCATTGCTGTTATGTAAACTTTGGCTTATCGTCTCAGCCATTTGGGTCATGTATAAAAACATTGACGAGGGCAGCTCTAGGAGGACTCTCTGACTTGCATGGGAGGCTTGCTGCCAATGGACAATTAGTTATTTATCAACTCTCCCTGTGGGGCGGGCTACTCAGTCAGCTGCAGAACCATCTTATGGTACTTTTATACCAGTCACCTCCCTCTGCCTTGGTCGTCAGTGGATCATGAGGCACTTCATTCAATATCTTGATGAAATCTAGGTATGCTGCCCTTGACATTTCCACTTCTAGAGGCCTGGCTCTGGCCCAATACTTCGCGCCGGATAAACTCGCAGTCAATGTTTGTGGAATTCTGTGAATCAACAGCATACTAACTGTATATTTATGAAAAGGAAGTGAGGCATGATTCATTGAGGCTGAATGGGTTCCTAGTGCTCTTTGTATTCCTACTACTTTCAACCAAGATGTACTATGAGGCTATGGGTGTAGCTTAGTGGGAGAGGACTTGGCTAGTGTGTATGAGGCCCTGGGTTCAATTACCTACAGTGAAAAAATAAAGGGGCCATGGAGATGGCTCAGTAGAATAAGTGCTTGCCTGGCAAGCGTCGAGGACTGAGTTCAATCCCTGGTTCCGTCACAAAAAAAGAAAAAAGAAGTAAAAATGCACACATTAGCAGGAAAGTAAAATCTGATGACAGATAATACCCATTGTGCCAGTTTTTATTATATTTTTTCTATTACAAGAAATAGGGGATATAAAAGAAAATTATAGTAAAAAAATGCTACATCAAAAAAAAAAAAGGGGGGGGGGAAGGCTTGCAGGTTAGCTCAGTTGTTTAAAGTGCTTGCTTGGGCAAACCTAGTCAGGCTCAAGGGACTGTGATTCAATCCCCAGTTTCACATGGTGCACCAACTCCACTCTTAAAGCAGCCTGAGCCAGCAAAAAAAAAAAAAAAAAAAAAAAAAGAGTCTATTACAAGAAATATAACCGGGGGCTGGGGAGATGGCTCAGTAGAATAAGCACTTCCCTGGCAAGCACAAGGTTCTGCGTTCAATCCCTGGTTCAAAATTAAAAAAAAAAAGGGCTGGTGAGATGGCTCAGTGGTCTAAAGCACCTACTTAGAACAAGCTCAGCAAAGCACAGGGACCACGGTTCAATCCCCCAGCACCACAGCCTCACCCCCTGGCGGGCTGAGCTGGACACACACACACACACACACACAAAAAAAAAAAAAAAAAAATTAAAAAAATATATATCCATACATAGCTTCAGTTTCTATTTACTGTAGGTTGGCTACTTTATGACTGAGTAGAGTTCAGTTAGAGGGACCTCATTCTCTACTATGTATTTGACAAATTGTTTCCCCAAATTCTCTAGGTTCTGACACTCTAGGCCCAGTCATTCATTTTCAAATTACAGGGTTCATCAATTCTTCCTAGTATCTATTAAACATCTACTGTATGCTAACTCTATGTGAACAGTCAAAATGAGAACTTGGGCAAGGCCCTGGCCCTTTCTAGGCTGGAATTTGGGAGGTCACAAAATAGGCTTGCACTCTCCATGATGGAAGAAGGCCCCACATGCTAGGGGCTGATGCAGAGGAGCCTGCCGTGTGCTCTTGGGCTTTGGGTACATACAAAGGATGGTTATCCCTCCACTGTGGGGGGTTTCAGGCAGCTGAGGTTCTCATCACAGCCTGAGTTCTTCTGTTCCTCTCGCTGCTTGACAGTAAAACCCACGTGGTACTTGCAGACAGCTTTCACGTGGGCAGTGTGTGGTAGCAGAGGCCCATGCTCTGGATGAGCGGCCATGCCCTTTTCCTACTCTGTGGCTATTGGCTAGGCATAGAGCCCTAGTTCCAGAGAGCTGAAAGAGAAAGGAAGAGGGAAAAGCCAAGAAAGCAGAGGCTGTAGAAGTAAGTAGACCCTTAAAGTGAGGTTCACGACTTATTTCTAACTAGAATACAGGAAAAGGGATGGGATGCATGTGAGTGTCGATTATGCTACACATGACCTTATCCATCTTGCTGAGCTGCTTTCTTGCCTTGGAGGAAGTAAATGGCCATGTTGGTAGGGCCCTTGTGCCAAGGAACTGTGGACAGTCTTTAAGAGCTGGGAGCAGCTGGTGACAAGCATCATGAAACTGAAGGCCTGAGTCATACAGCCACAAGGCTCCGAATGCTGCCAGCTGAATTCTGAGTGAGTTTGGAGATCATTCTCCAGAGTAGCCTCAGATGTGACCACAGCCCTGGCTGGCACTTGCTTCCAGCTTTGTGAGATCCTAAGCGGAGGATTCGGCTACATTAGGCTTGGATTGTGAACCTTGCAAAGTGTGAGATGATAAATGTGCGCTGTTTACACAGTTAAGTTTGTGGTGATATTGTTAAGCAGCAACAGCAAGTGAATACACCACTGGTTACTCTTTTTCTGTCTCTAAGAACAGCAGAAAGAGAGATAGCCTGGGGAAGAGAAGTTGGAAGGGAACCTTGTATCCTCTATGAATGGAAGAAAGTTCTACCATATTCATTCAGTCTAAAGTTTCTTCTTCTTCTTCTTCTTCTTCTTCTTCTTCTTCTTCTTCTTCTTCTTCTTCTTCTTCTCCTTCTCCTTCTCCTTCTCCTTCTTCTTCTTCTTCTTCTTCTTCTTCTTCTCCTTCTCCTTCTCCTTCTCCTTCTCCTTCTCCTTCTCCTTCTCCTTCTCCTTCTCCTTCTCCTTCTCCTTCTCCTTCTCCTTCTCCTTCT
>NW_004524643.1:3153156-3155469 GCF_000260255.1 Octodon degus
GCCTTCCAAGGTCAATTAAGACTCAGGACACATGAGAACTTGTACTGTAACGTCATGTAACTCAGTTGTGTCCCAAATTTTCTGATCAAGGAGATTGTAGGGCCAAAGAGGAAAGTGATCGATGATGTAGAGCGTGCGTAGGTGTATTTTAAGAGCTATGTGATGTCATAGGAGGCGTCAGCTGGGACAGCTAGGGGTTCAGGGTGGAATAGCAGGCATGGTGGCTGAGCTGAGAAGGCAGAGCACAGCATGCCAGGCCAAGGGAACAGCAGGTGCAGGGGCTCAGTGGTACAAGGGGGCCTAGATGGCCCCGAGAAAAGCAAAATGTTCAGTGTGGCTAGAGTATGATATGCCATTTAGCATTTGTCCTTTAGAATGTAGGGAGTTGTTACAGAGGTTTTTGTTTTATGTACTGTGGAGCTAGGGATTGAGCCCCGAGCCTCAAGTTGCTAGACAAGTGCTCCACCGCTGAGCTACATTCTTCACCTGAAATTCTAAAAGATTACGCACTTGTTTGTTAGAGTAGGTGTGTGTGTGTGTGTGCACGCGAGAGTGTGTGTGTATGTGTGTGTGCACACACATGTGGGTCTTTTTGAGACAGGGTCTCACTGTGTAGTTCAGACTGGCCTTGAGCTCACTTTGTAGCCCAGGCTGGTCTTGAACTTGCAATGCTCCTCCTGCCTTCAGCCTTCTGAGTGCTGGGATTATAGGTGTGTACCAACATGCTCGGTTTGGTAGAGCAGTCTTGTATATACAGGAAAACTGAGGGAACAGGGTGTTCCCAAATAGCCCCACAGATTCTCCTATTATTGTCTTACACTACACTAGGACACTAATTAAAATTAATTAATCTATATTGACATATGGCTATTCACTAAAGTCCATAATTTATTTAGATTTCTTTAGCTTGTACCTAAAATGCCCTTTTCCTGTCCAGTATCTCATCTGCACTACTGTATTACAAATAATCGCCACATCTCCTTTGGTTTTTCCTGGCTGAGACAACACAGTTTTTAACCCCAACACGTTTTTGGATAAATTTGACAGTTCTGATGGGCACTTGTTGGGGATACTGTGGATTTTATCACATGATTAGACTGTGGTGAAGGGTACCATGGATTTTAAAGTACAGTTTGATTTGTGTTTTACAAAAGTGGTATAGGGTCAGTGAATAGGATGAACTAGGTTGAATTTAAGTAGTACCCTTTCATTTTCAAGCTGTGCAATAGCTTACCAACATAATTATTAAAAAACAAACCAAGGGCTAGGGTTTTAGCTCAGTGGTAGAGTTCTTGCCTAGCGTGTATGGGGCTCTGGGTTTGAGGCCCTGGACTAAACCCAACCAGCCAACCACAAAAATTGCCACAATCAACCACTTCCTTCTCAGTGGCCTTATAGGTTCTCAACCCAGTTTGACTTTCTCATTTTATCTCTTTATCCCCTTTTTTCCCTGCTCCTGGTACTCCTATCCACTGGCTTTTGTTTTTGTTCTTTAGAGGTGCAAAGCCATTTTAATCTTTTTTGGAATATGGTCCAAGCACAAGATGAGCTGGGCTTGAATTAGAGGAGAAAGAGGGCGTCTGTGTGGTAGAGTTGACAGGAGCCTGCTGATGGATGTATGAAATAAAGAGATTTGAGCCTAGATCTGAGACTAGTTCAAACAAACTAATCCATGGCTGTGTAGTTCAGATAATTAGAATACGGGAGTTTGGAAGGGGAAACACGATGAGGTCATGATGACATACGGAGTTGAATTTGTCTATGGGACATCAAGGTGTTCTTGTCCAGCAGGAAGGTGGAAATTATGAGTCTTAGGTTCAGGAGGGAGATTGAAATAAGAATAATTGCCAAACAAGAGATTGTGGCAGGGGCTCTGATTATTAATTCAACTGGGATAAGCCCAAGGGACATATTTGCAGTAATTCAAACCCTTGGCAGTAAATAGTTTAATGTGAACTTCAGGTCAACAGAGAAATTAAATTTATTTTGGAGACTATCAGGCAAAAGGAGGCCAGGACTTTGGGGAGGATTTTGTGGTCATTCTGCCCTCCAGGATTAGACTAATGACTGCTTCTTTTCTACTCAAATGAAAATTGAGACTTGAAAAAGCTGCTGAATTAATAATATAGCCTCAAGAACAATAGTAAAAAGGTTTGAGGCTGGGATACAGCAACATAATTAGAAAATAAAGTGGTAGAGGTCCAGCTAATGATGAAATTGCTCCCGGATATGTTGTTTCCTTAAGGTTTTGATGGTAATCATTTTTACATTTAAAGAATTAGAAAAGTAATATGGTCCTTCCTGGCTGGGGCC
>NW_004524643.1:3155569-3158833 GCF_000260255.1 Octodon degus
TCCTCCTCCTCCTCATCCTCCTCCTTCTCCTCCTCCTCCTCCTCCTCCTTCTTCTTCCTCTTTGCTGCTGGGAATTAAACTCATGACTTTCTGTTTGCCAGGCAGGTGCTGTGCTGCTGAGCTATATTCCTGGCTCTCTGTACTTCAGGATATGACTCTGTACTTGGAGATAAGTCCTCTAGAAAGGAAATAAAATGAGGCCTTTAGGGTAAGCCCTAATTTACAGACTGCTGTCCTTATAAGATGATAAGATTAGAACATATAGAAAGATGCCAGTGAACTGGGAGTGGTTGTGCACACATGTAATCCTAGTACTCAGAAGGCTGAGGAAGGAGGATAATTGTGAGTTCGAGGCCAGCCTGGGCTACAAAGTGAGTTCAAGACGAGGCCAGTCTGAACTGTATAGTGAGACCCTGTCTCAGACACACAAACACACACACAGAGAGAGAGAGAGAGAGAGAGAGAGAGAGAGAGAGAGAGAGAGGATGTGCACACAGAGGAAAAGCCATGTGAGGGCATAGCAAAAGGTGACAGCCCACAAGTGAAGGAGAGGTCTCAGAAAACCTGGACTTCGAGCCTCCTGAATGATGAGAAATAAGTTTTTGCTACATAAGCCACCCAGTCTGTGGTGTACTGTCACGATAGCCCTAGAATTCAACACAGACTTAGAAAGCACTGTAGACATTTTAAGCAGAAAAGTATTTAATGTAGAGAGTTAGGTGTATACATTTTTGAAAGATCTGGAGTAGCTGGAGTCTAGGACTACCATCAGAACTAATTTAAATTGTGATGGTGGTGTATGCCTGTAATCCCAGGACTTGGGAGGATGCATCAGGAGGATTATGTTGAGTCTGAGGTCAGCCTAGGACACATAGTGAATTCAAGGCCAACCTGAACTACATGGTGAAATCCTGCCTCAAAACAACAACAAAATTAATTTATACAATGCACAGCTGGGCCGGCGAGATAGCTCAGATGATTAAGCGCTTGCTTAGGCAAGTTCAGGGATCAGGGTTCGATCCCCAGCACCACAGGCCATGCTGGCCCTGCCCACAGGTGCGCCACCAAGACTGGGTATGGCGGTGCACGCCTGTAATCCCAGCGCTGAAGAGGCTGAAAACGGGAAGATCAGTATGAGTTTGAGCTGCGTAATGAGACCCTGTACCAAAAACAAAACAAAAAACACATTACCAGGAAGCCAATGTGGTGGTACACATCTGTAATCCCAGCTATTTAGGAGGCTGAGGCAGGAGGATTGCAAGTTTGAGCCCAGCCTGTGCTACAACTTAGTGAGTCTCTGTCTCTGTCTCTGTCTCTGTCTCTGTCTCTGTCTGTGTCTCTGTCTCTCTCTTTCTCTCTCTCTCTCTCATCAAAACAATGAATGAATGAAGAAGGTGTAATAACAACCACCAACACAAAACACTCCTGGATACTGTAATCTAGAGATCATGACATGAACCTGATGCCTCTTCTGCTGACTCTGCCTTAGCCTCCACTGCTGCCTCTTAATATCCAGGGAGTTGGTGAGCTGTTAGTGAGAGTCTGTTATTAGCCCAAGTTTCCTGCCAGCAGGGAACCACTCTCCATCTCATGGATACTGTATCTTCCAAAACTCAAGTGCCTGCTTAGGCAAGCTTAGGCAAATCTAGGGACTGTGGTTCGATCCCTGTCACCACATGCCTTGACAGCCCCACCCTCAGGGCAGGCTGAGCTGGCCAGAGTCTGGGCATGGTGGCGCATGCCTGTAATCCCAGCCCTGGGGAGGCTGAAAGCAGGAGGATCACCACGAGTCCCAGCTGTATAGTGAGACTCTGCAATGACCAAATACATTGAAAGAAAAAAAAAAGTTGCACAAGATCACCTGATGGAGTCCTGTACCCTAACTGCCATTAAACTGAAGCACAGGAAAACACAAAGAAAGGCCTGCAAAGGGAAGTTGAACTATGTAGACACATAGTGCACAATGTGCTGAATATTATATGCTAA
This sequence comes from Octodon degus, assembly GCF_000260255.1. Lineage (NCBI taxonomy): Eukaryota > Metazoa > Chordata > Mammalia > Rodentia > Octodontidae > Octodon > Octodon degus. The sequence goes on from NW_004524643.1 coordinate 3,157,556, forward strand.
AGTGAGTGATTGAATGCCAGGAACAGTAGATATTCAAAATAGATCCCTAAAACTGGTTACGTCATTCCTCAAACTTCTCACTCACATTAGAGGTATAAAATGCATGGAAAAGGGGATGTGTAAAGCGGATTTCTTTGGAAAATTGTACAGTGAGTTTCCTTCCCACCTAGCCCAAGGAATGCCTGAGGACTCCGCTCACCTCAGGCCAATTGAGAAGGCTTCAGAAGCACCCTCTGAGAGCCTGATGGGGTCCCTCGCAATTGTGGAGACAAAGGGGTCCACTATAGAATTTCATATGACTTCTTCTTGGAAGATTTAAAAGTTACTGACTGCTTGGTTAGCTACTTAGACCTAAAGTAAGAGAGAGGTGGTGGATTTGGGCAGTTTGCTATTCTTTTTTTTTTTTTTTTTTTGACAGCATTCACAAGTCTTTTTATTTGAAGATGACTTTAAAATGTGGGTACAATTAGTTTTCTAAGATTCTTTTAACAGAGGTACTGTCTTCTCATTCAATTTTAACTGTTCAATAAATGTTGAATTAAAACATTAAATAGAGGAATAATTGAATTTGGTTTTCTTTTTCTTTTTTTTTTTTTGCTTATTTATTTATTTATTCCATAAATTTATTGAGAAACAAATAGCAATGAGACAGTTTCAAACCAAACTGGTAGGACAGTTTCAATAATTAACACATTGTATACATTCTTCCTGGTAGTTAATTGCTGTACAAGATGCAGACATGATATCCTACTTACAAACACTGTTATTCTACTTTTAAAAATAATTTTCAATTTTTATTAGTCCATGTTTGCAGCCTATAATGATCACATTCGTCATGGGGAGCCAGTGCCTGTACCTAACACATCTTACTTCTTTTTACTTCCCTTTTTCAGATTGCTCTTCTAGACTGTGTTGTGAGCAGATAGCGTAGGTGTATTTTTCTTTCAGTCCTACCAATTTTATTATTTTATTTTTTCCATAATTTTATTACGAAACAAATAGCAATGCGACAGTTTCAAATCAAATTGGTAGGACAGTTTCAATAATTAACACATTGTATGCATTCTTCCTAGCAGTTATTTGCTGTACAAGATGCAGACATGATATCCTATTTGCAAACACTATTAGAACAAATCCCTCTATTCATTAAGAGAATGTAACTATATATCTATTCTAACCACTTTGTTTTTTTTTATTTTTGTTATAACTTTTTTTTTCTCTACAGTTTTATTGATAAACATATAGCAATGAGACAGTTTCAAATCAAATCGGAAGTAC
>NW_004524643.1:3158933-3159814 GCF_000260255.1 Octodon degus
GATAAACTGGCCTTCAAACTGAGCAAGGTGTTAATCAGCTTTTTATCAGTGTAATGAAACACTTGACACAACCAATTTGAGAGATGGTCCACTAATTATTTTATTTTTTAAATTTCTTTTGTATTTTAGGGAAGGTCCTACAGGGTGTACAGGGTCTCACTACTAAATCGGACTTGTAATGATCCGCTTGTTTACAGACTCCCAAGACCTGGGATTACAGGTGTGTGGCACCATACCCAGTCTCAATTGCCATCTCAGCGAGCCCTGGGGGTGGGGCCTGCATGGCAGGTCCAGGGATCGAACCCCCGGCCCCTTCACCTTCTTGCAGGCACTTTTATCCACTGAGCTATTTTGCCAGCCCTAATTTTAAAAAATTAAGTTAAATTTTATTATTTCATTTTGAAAAGTAAAAGACAAAGCAGGAACAAAAATCAGAAACAATGATAGAAACAGGGTAACGTACAATAATACATATGTTACAAATTTTTAGAACAAGAATAGCTGATTAACAAAGGTTGATATATTATCTATTTTTATTGTCAAATCTGTTGCTCAGATTAACAGATGCAGTTATGTAAGATTGGACGCATGATTGCATATTACCACTTGTTTTTCAGAGACCTTAAATTTTTGTTCTTGTCCCTCTTGTTTCTCTTTTTGTCTTTAAAAAATTATTTTAAGAGAGTATAGTAATAATTGATATGACATTAGAAATGGTGCACATTTAGAAGACTAAGATAACAAGTATTCAAGCATGATTTTTGTATTACATATTGCTGTCCTTGGTGTAGTTGCTCAGATGATCCACTAATTCTTAGGCTTCATTTCTCAGTCAGTCAGCTCCATTGTGTTTTGGTCCCTGGCAAGGCAGAAACATCCTG
>NW_004524643.1:3162394-3167367 GCF_000260255.1 Octodon degus
AGCTCCATTTCTAGAAGCAAAATTTCCTCTCTGAATACCCAAATGCATTCTAGTTTTCAATTATGAAACTCCCTCAGGGGCTAATCAGTGATGCCAGAGAAGCAACATTGCTGTATAGCTTGGAAAAATAAGGAAAATGCTGGGTTGAAGTTTGCTATCTGTGTAGGCCACTAGAATGCCTGAAAAAGATCAATATTTTAGCATCCAAATCACATCTCCCAGTCAGGTTATTTATTTATTTTTTTGGTACCTGGGATTGAATTCAGGACCTTGCACTTGCCAGGCAAGCACTTATTCCACTGAGCCATCTCCCTGGCCCTCCAGCCAGGTTTTGTACTCTGAAGAGCAGAACAGTAGTATTTCATTACATAATTTAATCTATTTCAAATGTTTAAAACTTTTATTCAACTTTGCATCTATGGTTAATTATTTAACTTGGAGATACAGAAACTGTTGAAAATGATATCACTGGGCTTCAGCATGGAAGACTCCTATTTTTGTGTAATAAGCTCTTATCTGAGCTTCCGCCTTGTGCTTCAGTTGCCTGAGGTTTGGCTTCTATTGAGAAAGCAGCATCATTAGATAAAAGACATGATGATGATGATGATGATGAAGATGAAGATGATAATGATGCTCTTTCTTATTTTAAGTTGAAAATCACTTTGAGATCCAGAAAGGAATTAGTACATAATAGCATGTTCAGCAGCCTGGCCACACTCAATAGCATGTCTAAAACTGGGTGTATATATGAAAAGTGGAAAACTAAATAAAAAATTATTTATTATTTATAAATAAAAACTATCCCATATTGAAAGTCCCCAAGTCCAAGATTAGGATTCTTGTAGCAGTGGAACAATAATCTTGTGGGTTTACAATTTAACTTCTACAATTTCTGATGTCCCTTATTTTTTGAAGTAAGCCGGATAGGACTGAAGGCCAGAGTGAGAAGAGCGACTTCAAAGGCCAACTCTGCCCTCTTATGGGAAGAGTAGCTTGGACAGGTTACTAAATCTATGCCTTATTTTATTATTTCTTTTTTATTTTAAAGAGAAAAAATAACAAAAATAATGACATAAAATTTCAAAACAACAGGAGAGTAACAATGGTTAACTGCTATGAGTGACTGTATTGTTATGTTCAAAATAGTTGCTCAGAGCACAAGCTGTGAGCATGAAAAGTAGAACGAACAATACAACCACACCTTTCTTTTCAATGAACTAATAGAAATTAGTGGCATAACTATCTTAACTACCTTGTACATTAACATATATATATATATATTTTTTTTTTTTCCCCTCTTCACTTCCTTCTTATCTCCATTCCCCCATCTCAGTTTCTCTTTCCTTTTGAACAGTTTCCTCCCATTTCACAATATCTATTATACTTTTTTTTTTTTTTCCTGAACCGGGGATTGAACTCAGGCTCCTGTGCTTGCCAGGCAAGCACTTATTCTCCTGAGCTATCTCCCAAGCCCCTATTATACATTTTAGATCTTATTTACTCTTTCAGTGTCTTACACTAGGAAGGCAGTACAACATTTATACAGGTGAGCCTGATTCATTTATGAGTAGGGCCTCAAGTTGCGGCAATTTACCTGTAAAAGATCTCAAGTTTATCTTTCTTTATGGTGGAGTAGTATTCCATTGTGTAAAAAGACTACTTTTTTTTTTTTATCTGTTCCTCAGTTGATGGGCATTTGGGTTGTTTCCAAGATTTAGCTATTACAAATTGTGCTGCTATAAACATAGGTACATATATATTGTTGGGTATGATTATGGCTTATTTTTCTCACCTACAAAATGGAATGTTTTGGGTAAGAATTAAGGAGATAATACATGGAAAGCATTTAGAACTGTGTCTGGTATTAAACATTAAATGTAAAATAAATATTAGCTATTATGATTATCTTTATTAATTTGGATACATAATCCTTAACAACTATGTCTTAGTTAAGACAAAATACCTGACACCCAAAGTTACAAGAGGACGATTTATTTAAGTCACAGTTTGTGGAGGCTTCAGTCCTGGCACACAGCAGAGGGGCAAGAGTTCATGGCAGACAGAGGTAGCAAAGCAATGAAAGAAACACAGCAAAAGCTTCAAGAGAGGGAAAGGAGACAGGGCTCTTTCTGTCCCTTATATTGTCCTATGTGAAGGGAGTAGCACTCACATCCTTAATCCCAACACTGGAACACAAGCTAATCACAAACTCCCCCCCAGATTCAGCCACCCCCGCCCCTCACACTCCATGACTGTATGAGGCTTTGGCAAGACATCTAGACACAAACCATAGCAAACTATCTTCGAAAGAAAATTCCTTCTTGTGGAAATTTTCTCTTTCCGTCCAGACTTTTAGCTGACAGGGATTTTTCTCCTTTGCCCCTCGGTTTTTGTTGAATTCTTTGTTGAGATCTCACCTTTGAAATCTCATTTTTTTTTTTTTTTTTAGTCTTTTCACTCTGCAAGTCTTGATCTAGAGTTACCATCGTATGATCGTTATTTGTGATGTGTCAGTTTGAGTAACAACTGCCTAGCAGATTAGCAAATCTCCAGATGTGTCTGTGAGTCACAGCCATGTTGGCTGCAAGCTCATGTGGAAGAACCCACCCTAGATGTGGGTGGCACCAGCCAATAGGTCTGTAGCGTGAATGGAATGAAAAGGGAAAGAAGGAAGTCTTCCATTTTCTTGGAGGAGCTCTGGTCTTCACTGTTGCTGTCAGACATTTGTATCCAGGTCCTTTGGTCTTCCCACTCTGGCCCTTCTGGTTTCCAGCCTGAACTCACACCAGACTCTGCCAGGAGCTCCAGGGTTTTGACCTTCAGCTGCCTCTTCCAAGCTCCCATTGCACAGTTGCCTAGTTTGCATTCTTTCACCCCTGATTTCTCAGGTAGCCTTTGTAATTTCTTTTTTAATGTAATTAGTACAGGGTCTACAGGGTCTCACTACACAGATCAGACTTACAGTGATCTTCCTGTTTTCAGCCTTCCAAGCACTGGAATTACAGGTACATGCCACCATGCCCAGTCTCAGTACGCCTCAGGGGCGGGGCTGGTATGGCACACCAGGGATCAAACCCTGCTCCCTGTGTCTTCCTAAGCAGGTGCTTTAATTTGCTGAGCTATCTGGCTGGCCTATAATTGGAATTTTGATATATATAGATCTATCTATATCTATCTATCTATCTATCTATCTATCTATCTATCTATCTGTTTCTTTAGGGAATCCTATGTAATACACACTGTAACTGAAAGGTCTATTTATCTGAAACTCAGTCTAAATTGTTTTTCCCATATACTTCCAGGGCCTTTAACATTGCCACTCATACATCCATCCCATCACATTTTATCCCCTAAACCTGTGTGACCTATTTGCAGAGAATGGGACCATAATTCATATATAATAACCCAATTTCTGGCTATAATCATTTGGCTCCTCTCTTTCACATCAACCTGTCTTAGCAATTTTCTCCGAGCTGTTCCTGTCCATTCCCTTTGTGACAACTCTAGTTTAGCCGTCGTTCTCCTTTCCATCTATCCTCCTCTTCTCCAGCATTTCCCATGTGCCTAGGTAATATTTCTAAAATGGAAAAACTGTCACGTTATTTCCTTGATTAAAACTCTTTAGTGACTTCCTAGTGTCCAGAGAAGAGAATACAAATGTTTTACACTGAGAGTATTTTATTCTGAAATATGAATTTCTTTACAAAGCTTGAAAATTCTTTTATAATCCGGCCCAGTTTAGTCATCCAATCTCATCTCTTGCCCTTTCCCTTTCTACAGTTAAGATCTAGACTTAGTGGATGAATCCACCGCACTGCCTGCTACTACAGAACTCTGGTACTTGCTCTTCTAACTATACTTTTACCACCCTGCTCCCCCCTTTGCCCTCCCCCCTTTCCTCCCCCATCTCCTACTGATTCTTAACATCTCAGTTTGACTATTCCTCTTAGAAAACTTCTCTTGAGTGTATTGAAATTATACTTATTTATCTGTATTCCTACTCTAGGGGGATATACATAAAGCTTGATAAATATAAGATTTATATAATCAGTACCTATTACCCTGTCACATACCTGCTTCACATCTTCTGGAAATAGTATGTTTTATCTGATGACTTATTTTCTTATAGTTTCTAGAGGGGTTACTGTGTCTCCACATAGCCTAGATTAAAGGTGGATGCCTCATTTAAACTAGAGCAATTGTGTTCTAAGGGTTGTAGTAGGATAATGATGAATATATTTGAAGACAGATTCAAATACTAGATCTTTCTTTTAGTAGTCCATGAACATTTCTGTGGTTTCGTCTTTTCATCTGTAAATGTGTGCAATAATAGTACTACCTATCTATGACAGAATGACCACGAATATGTGACCATGAATCACCGAGTTACCTTGCAACCTGATGTGCCCATTATGAATTGGGTGTTGTCTGATCCCAAGTTGTAAAGTTGGTCATTCACAATAGCATTCCATCATTAAATGGATACGTGAGATCAGGCTCAAGTAAGTCCCAAAGGTTTAAATAAGTTACATGAACAAATAGCCAAGACACTGGTCACGTTGCCTCTTAATGACCTCTAACAAGCTGGCTGAAGGCAAAAATCCCAGGAGTTCTTCTTCAAAGGTGGTATAATATGCTGGTACTACCCAGAACTGGTTGGCTGTAGCAACATAGTCTCATCCTAGAGTGGCTCTTAAAGGTAGGAGTGAAGGAAATACTCCCTGTGGGGAGCTTGAGTCTGTTTTTATTGAAGGGCAATAGATGGTGGTTTTCTGGATGATTGGGACTTAAAAGGATTATGATTAGAAAATTGGTGATTTTTTGCCATGTTTTCATTTATTTTTTATTTATTTTTTTAGTTATCTTTCTTTTTTTCAAAATTTTATTGATAAACAGCAATGAGACAGTTTCAAATCAAATCAGAAGTACAGTTTCAACAAATAACACACTGCATATATTCTTCTTAGTGGTTA
>NW_004524643.1:3168757-3169565 GCF_000260255.1 Octodon degus
TTTTTTCTTTCTATTACGTTTAATGATCCACTTGTTTTTTTCTTCCTGTCTCTATCGCTATAGGTTCTGCTAGTTTACAAGTCTTATTTTCCAAGGAAGGATGTTTGTTCCTGGGAATACACTAATGGCACTATTAACCTGAAAGTGAAGATTACCTATCAGCACTTAGGAATTAACAGGAAAAAGAGAGTGTTACTAAACTGCCTTGTGTTCGTGACCCTGACTGTTAAGGGGAAATTGGGTATCTCTTTAGAGAAATGTCCAGTAGAAGTCTGTATGATCCACATGTTAAGGCTGAGTGTGCTAGATTTGACCTGCATTTAGTTAGAACTTAACTGAAAGCAAAGAATGGAATCACAGGTCAAATCATCTTAGAAAAACAAGGAGTTTACTTGCAGTATTATCTCTCGGAGGTCAAGGGCAAGACTGTACTTGGTCTCAGGAATGAAGTAGAACCAGGTCTTCAAATGCTGGCATAGCTCTCTATGTTCTACCTCTGTATCTAACATCAAATTTATTCTTTTTCTTTTTCCTCTTTCCTCACTCTCTTCCCCTCCTCCTTCCTCTTCTTCTTTCTCTTTCTTTGTGGTACTGGAATCAAGGTCCCAAAGCTTCACGCATCCTAGGCAAGTGCTCTAGCACTGAGTTATGACTCCAGCCCTTCAAAATTTTTATTTTGAGACAGGATGTAGCCGAGTTGGCCAGACAGGACTTGAACTTGTGATTCTCCTGCCTCAGCCCCCCAGAATGCTAGGATTGCAGGCATGTGACACCATGCCTGGCTCATTCTTTGTTTTTATTTTTATTT
>NW_004524643.1:3171775-3174825 GCF_000260255.1 Octodon degus
CCTAAATCAGCTGGGTGGGTCTTGCCTCTAGCCTCTTTGCAGGGAGTTCTGCTGAAGGGTTCCCTGCTGGGCCTGCAGCCTGGGTCGAATGAGGATCTGCAGGCCCCAGGTCGTCTCACTCACTTGCTGGGCCTGTGCTCCAGGTCTATTCAGGATCCTGGCGGTCCCGGGGTCGTCTCACTCACTCACCGGGTTTGCGCTCTGGATCTAATCAGGATCCCGCAGAGTGAAGCTTTAATACACTTTTTGCAGGGAGAAGTTACATTTGCAGTTACTGTTCACATGATAAGTTATAGGAATGTTCAGACTTTTAGTTTTGTTTTGTTTTTTGATGCAGTGTCTTGCTATGTGGTTCAGCCTGGCCTTGAGCTCATGAACCTCCTTCCTCAGCATCCAGAGGGACAGGATAACAGGTATGAATGACCATGCCTGGCTCATGTAGTTCAGACATGTAGTGATCCACCTGTCTCAGCCACTGCAGCACTGGGATTACAAGGGTGCACCACCACATCTCATTTCAGTGGCCCACAGGGCACACCTGGGGTTCGGGGCTGGCATGAAATGTGGTACCGGTAACTGAACCTGGGTCCTCATGCTTGCCAAGCAGGTACTTAGATCACCAAGCTATCTCCCCAGCCCCAATATGATATTTCTTAAAAATAAGTTTTTTAAGGCACCATGGCTTTACTTCTTATACTTTGTTTTTTCATTCTTTGTTTTTATTGCAGGCTGATCTCTGCTCCTCAGTTCCCAGGACTGAAGTCCGTAGTAGCAACTTTAGCTATGCTAAAGCTATTAAAAAAACTTTACCTCTTTCCCATTCCAGCTGCAAATTTCCTGGAATTTGATTAGTCAAGGAATCGGATTATCAAGTTTGGTTCAAGTGCTTGGGAGGGTAGGGGTCATATCACACTAACATGTGGGTTCCGAATAATCTGTGGGTAGCATTGTTAGGTCTGGAATGCTGATTGTAAGAAAATCTGTTCTCTGAAGAAGGGCTTCCACTATTTGGTTGAGCTTGGTAAAGTTTTTATACCTAGTGCTGACCATACGCATAAACATATAAATAATAACTAATACAGCACTTATTCTGTGCTACGTAAGATATACCTGTAGTGTTTCATATTGCTTAGTGTTGTAAGGGTTTTTTTATGTATATGTGTGTGTGTGTGTATTATAATCAGAGTTGGTATGCTAAGTTTAATTTTTATCCTCATTTTGCAAATGAGACAACTAAGATGTAGAGGGAACCAGGCAGTTAGCCCAAGCAAGTAGGTGAGCTAGAACTTGAACCCAGACTTACATGTTTCCACCGGCCGTTCTCGTCATGGACGTTTGAGTTGCTTTCTCTGTTTCTGCAGGCTCTGGGAACCCACTTTAACTACAAACTCCAGAGTGCTGGGAGGCCCCTGAAGCCCTAAGTGGGTCCTTCCAGGTACTTTCTCTAGGCTTTGTGCTCCTCTTGAACTCCATATGCTGGACTCTGTGGGACAAACTGACACTGAACCTCAGTTTTCTTATATGCAAAATGGACTGCTACAGGGATTATGAGAGCTACATGAGGGCAGAGAATTTTTTTGTCTGTCATTGTTCCCTGCTAATCTCTTGCACACCCAAATCAGTGCTTGGAACTTGATGATTACTTATTCAATGAATTAAAGGGATGAAATAAGGCTTACAAGGGTCCTGTCTAAGGAGTAATGGGATGTTCTTTCTTTCTGGCTAAGTATTAGACTCTGTATGTGAGGTTAGGCAAGCTATAGGAGCAGATATGGATTCAGATATTAAAGAGGCTGTGTATGGGGCAAGAAGAGAGTGAGAGCGAGAGTGGCAGCGAGAGCGAGAGCGAAACTGCTCCGGGGAAATTATGAAGAGTGAAGAAAGAGAGAGGGGAGAAGGCAATGGGGGCATTAGATTAAGATATCTTGAACGGTGAAGCCAATGAGGAAGGGACGCTTCTCTAGGTTTGAGTCAAGAACTTTCAGTCATCTTGATAATACCAGATTGGATGCCCAAAACTGCCAAGAACAAGAGACAGAGAGCAGAACTTTAAGGAAAACATATCATCAACATGGCAGATGTGAAAATCTTCTGGGAGGTTCTTCCAAAACAAGGGCAATTGTCAGTGGAAGATGTAACCACAATGGTGCTGTGTAAACCAAAACTTTTACCCTTAAAATCTCTCACTCTGGAAAAACTGGATAAAATGCAGCAAGCAGCACAGGATACCATTCGCCAACAGCAAATGGCAGAAAAGGAAAAACAGGAAAAAGCTCACTGGCCAATGAACTTAGTACTTCAGCACCCTGCCTTACCTAGTTTATTATCTAAAATATAATCTGTACCTATATGCAGAAAATAGTCTTTATTAATAAAACTGGTAATTTTCATAAATTATTTTAAAATATCAAAAATAAAACGTGAATTTAAACTGTGCTTTGTATAGAATAAACTTTGAACCAAGTATTTTGGGATTTTCATGGTTTCCAAATGACAATTTAAATTACTGTTCTCCATTCCTAGTGCCACAGTTTTAACATAGGCACAAATGACTAAATGCAGCTTTTATATAGGGGATCTTTACATGTCTATTATAAATCTGAACTTAAACATACATGAAGTGCTCGTGTTGGCTTTTACATTATCTAATTAAAACATTTTTAACCAAAAAAGATATTTTTCTAATTTCTTTATTAACAAAGAATTTCTTATAAAAATTGTATATACAGTTTGTATTTGTTATCCAAACGTATCCATTGATGCCAAAATCTTTGAACTCTCAAGTTCTTTAAATAAAAGTGGCATGGTATTGACATATAGCGTATGCTCATCCTCTCTCATGCTTTAAATGCTATGCAAACAGTGGCTAGGTTGTATTGCTCAGGAAATGATGTCTAATAAAAGTCTGTACATGTATAGTATAAGTGGGATTTTAAGAAGTGTTTCCTGCCTGGGTAAATATTTCCTATCTGCAGTCTATCAGAGTAGACTGTATATACTATGTAATGTGTATATATTGTAAAACATTTACCAATGTTTTAAAAAATACA
>NW_004524643.1:3175310-3193674 GCF_000260255.1 Octodon degus
GCAATACCTTGCTATTAACTATACTCACCATGTTATGCAGTAGAAGTCTTGAAGATTAAAGCTTTCTAGTGGCCTGCTATGTAAATGCTCCTTTTGCGCCCCCTTAGAGTCTATGATAAAATATGTGCCCTTATTATTGCTGTAGAGGTGGCTTGCGAGGGGCTGGTGGCATAAGGTGGGTCCAGAGTGGTAACAGCATGCAGCTGAACACGTATGGGTTATAGGAAATGAGAAAGGTAAACAAAACATCTGCCTGTATCCAGTCCGTGGAAGCCACTCAGTAAACCTCTGTTTTCCTAGGACCATGTGACCTTGTCTGATTTCCTGTGTCTCTTACCATGGCAAAAGGCTTTGCATGCCTGGACTTCTCAGAATGTCTGACTCTGTGCCAAGTCATTTTCCTTGGGCTCTGCTTGATGGCATCAGAAAGCCCTGAAATAGGGAGACTTTTGTGCCACTTCACTCTATGCAGAGTTCTTTCCTGCCAAGTGAGGCAGACACAGCTGTCACACGCACACAATCAGCCTCACCAAAGAAAACACTCTTTAGCCTGGTTGGGAGACTCCTGGATAAGCAATGATGTAATTTGTTTGCACAAAAACTATAACAGGCTTCTGAGTTAAGCATTTGTTCAGCTGGTCTTTGCCAAAGACAACAGGTGTTTTGTGTCATTGCCTGTTGACAGTGGTCATAGTCATGCATTGTACCTCAAAGGCTGAGGTATTCCAAGGTGAAATAATTAACAAGGGTGAGCAGCCATGCCAGAGGTTTGGCAGGAACACGGTGTGTGTCCAGTAAGGCTGGGTCCAGGGAATCTCCAGGTGTAATAAGAGTTGGTAAAACAAAGGAAGTGACAAGCAGTTCAGACTTGCACTGTCCTTGGGGACAAATGTTCTCAGAGTTGCCATAGATGTTTTAATCAGGATGTTTCTTTCACTTGAATCAGAGGAATGCAAGCTCTATATTTATTTGCATCTTCCTTCCCCCAGATTTTGAGGCCCAGAGGGGAGGAGCCTCCAACTTATTCCTTGTCATGTACCTCTTGCTTAGCACAAAACTAGGCACGAAGGACACACTTGGTGAAAGTTTGTGGGATGAGAGAATCATGATATGGGATCCTCTTGTGGGTCCTATCTTTTCAGGCTCTTCTTTATAGACTTTCTTTGGCATTGGTCCCTGTCCACCGCAGGTGTCTCCGAAGAATTCATGTCCCCGCGTTTCCTTCTTCTCCTGGAAACGGAAGTTCATTTAAAAGCAGTTCTATTGTTTGTCCTGCTTAATCTGAAGCTGAATGCAACCGATTTGTTGCATGCTTGGCTGGTCTTCACACAGCATGTTTTTGTGATATACAACATTTCCTTTCAGGCCAAGTGTGGCCTGGTACAGTGGCAAGAAGCAGAGCCTTCAGTGTAGCTACTGTTTTCAATTACAGCTTTCCCGCTTTCTTACTGTAAAATTCAGATAGAGTTCACAGAGCCTCGTTTCCCTTTGTCCATAAGATACATTTGATTTAATGTTATCGGAAGAGTTTTTATTTGTTTGTTTCTACGAGCTGGTATCTTGCTATGTTCCCCAGACTGTCTCAAATTGCTTAGCTCAAGTGATTCTCCTGCTACAGTCTCCTGAAAACCTGGACCTTTAACTGTGCATCCCTACACTTAGTTTTTGTTTCATTTTCTTTTAAATTTTTTTATTAATTTTAATGAAAAAGAAATAGCAATGAGGCAGTTTCACAACAGGTTAGTAGGACAGTTACAATAATTAATACATTGCATAATGTTGTCTTCATAGTAGTTATTCACAGCACAAGTTCCAGACATGATCTCTAGTCTAGACAATCTTAGTACAAATCTTTCTTCTCATTGAACTAAGAGAAAGTATATCCTATTTTGTATATACATATATATTTTTTTCACTACAAAATGGCCTTTCATTTATATTTCCCATTTTTGTTTTGTTTTGTTTTGTCAGAGATGGGTGTTTCATTGCTAGTAGAGAAATTGTAGGTGTTGTCTTAACCATCCAGCAGAAAAATATAACCACAAGGTATAAAAAGTAATGCCATATTAATATACTGAGCTATAAAAGGCATAAGTCAACAACTTCCGACAATTGCCAGCTCTGCTGATAACCCACAACTATTATGGACTATTGGACTATATTGGGATATTTTGCTGAATTCAAGTGCCTACAATATTTGTGCCTACAAGTGCCATACCTGGCATTAAGTGTGAAAAGATCCTTTAAAGACTTCTCCATATACAGCTTGTCCATAAGATACATTTAACCAACTGAGCTGGGCTGAGATTAGACTCAAGGAGTTTTGGATGTGTTGATAGAGACCAACAAAGGACTGTCATTTAAAATTTTCAAAGAGTCTTGTGTCTCCTAGAAAAGGAAATGTCTAGGAAAAGCCCCCTGCTAGGCCCTCTGGAAATGTGAAGAAAAACAATCCTACTCTGGAATAAGGAGGTTCTGACACTTTGACCCCAAGAACCTGAGATGTTGGCAAAATTCGGTAAATTGTCATTGTGTTAGACAGAATTCATCTTTCCAAATGGTTCTTTTTGGAACAGTGCTTATTTCCCTAGCATGTGTTTCAACATCCATCTGTCTGTTTATTATTGCTTACTCTTAGAAAATTTTTAGTGGATGAATCACATTTGAGCTAGTCAATCATAGAAGCTCAGGAGCTAGACCATGAAGATGGCTGGAAGGATAATCTCAGACATCAGAGGATGAGGAGTGAAGACAGAATGAATGAAAGAACTTAACTGGGCTTTCGGGGGCTCAGCTGTGACTGGGCCTTTAGAATCACATATATAATGTCCTATGACCAGAATGCTGGTTCTGGTATCACTTAGAAGTTGGAGATTTCCAAGAAATGGACATGTCAGTTCTCAGGCCACCTGGAACAAGATCAATCCTAAAACAGGAAATAGAGACTCAGGACATAGGCCTTAGATTGTAGTGTGAAAAAAATAATTCCTGCTTTTTCTGAATCTCAAGGATTTGGGCAATTAAGACTGTTCCTGTTGTGGGGAGGCAGTCTGGCCCTTGCTCCATGGCAGCAGCAGAGAGGAATGTAGAGGTCAACCCAGGACCTGGAAAATCTGCACAAAAGCATTTGCTTTTGAGTTTCTCTGTGTTGTAATTCTTTTCTGGCTAAACCTTTAGTCATGTCTTGTTGTAAGTTTTAGCTTAGCCTGCACTACTCCAGTGGGAAGTGGTAGAGGGTTCTGTACAACTCCTATTGGGGTACAGCACTGGGCTTAGGGAAGCTGAATCTTGAGGGCAGTAGGTGTTTGGACACAGGAGTCCTCCATGGAGGTAGCGGCAGAGGTGGAAAGTATAGAAGAAATAGCTGGGCTGTGTCAGCACACCTTGAGGGAATTTGACAAAGCCTGAATTTTTTTGAAGTCAAGTAGGATGAGGCTCAAGCTACAGTGATGGGGAAATTCAGTAGAACTGTGAGTTTGCAACCTGGTGAGAATTGGGTTTTAAAATTACACCAGGATACTAGAATAGCCTTCATTCAGTTATAAAGGCATTGAGTCAGGTCTCACTAGCATAGCTAATGTAAGAAGTACAGATTGAATTGTCTGATCTCTGAGGTGCCTTGTGGTCAGAAGTTCTGAGTTAATGGGGTCAGCCAGGCCCCCTGTGCTCCTCACTCACTGTTCTGTGGGGCAATGCTGGAATGTTTCAGGACATGTAGCCAGATGTTGTAATTTATTAGGAATCTTTCTTATGTGGAGAGAATCTTGCGCTTCAGATAGTCACATTCTTGGAAATTATGGTTCCGAGATCTCCCTGATTGCAGGAGGTGTTACTCTGATTTATATTGCGACATATTGAGAAATTGTTGACACGCTTCTTAAATACAGAGACATTTCAGGAGAAACATTAAGAAAACCTCAGTTGCAACTAGTAAAAGAAAGCACAGGAGGAAATCTAAACAGGGCGGATCAGATGATGATGCTACAGGGTGAGGCCAGAGAGCCAAGTGACAATGTATTTCACAAAGATGTTTGCAGCAAAGTCTTTCCTGTCATGTGTGCTTCCTATGGTAATGGTTTAGTATTGTACATGACTCCTTTTGGGAGATGTGTTCTAATTCCATCTTGAATCTGGGCAGGTTTGTGACTTGGGAGAAGCAGTACTGTAGTATTTGTGGTAGGTCTTTTTGTTTTTTTGAGGTACCAGGGATTGAGTGCAGGACCTTGTGCTTGCCAGGCAGGTGCTTATGCAACTGAGCTATATCCCCAGCCACTGGTTTTTCTTTAAATGATGCTGGGGATGGAATCTAGAACCCTGAACATGCTAGACAAGCACTCTACCACTGAGCTACACCCCCAGCCCTATTATATGATTTTTGAGTGTAGGTCATAAATGATGATATAGTTTTTATTTGATTCTTGTGGAACACTCATTCTTGGAACACATATTAGATATCTATTGTTACACAATGAATCAAAAACTTGGCATTTTAAAACAATACATGTTGGGGGCCTGGCCCTAGCTCAGGCCTTTAAGTGGCTGCTTCCACAAAGCTGTCAGCCTCAGGTTGCTGGAGTTCGAACCTCACACCTCTCCCGCTGGCCAAAAGTGTCCTGAAGGCATTCGAGGAACAAAAAAAAAAAAATAAAATAAAACAATACATGTTTATTGTTCATCTCATAATTTCTCTGGGTGAAGCGTGACCATATTTCATCTGGATCTTTTGGTTCAGAATCTCTCCCAAGATTGTATGTATGGTTTCAGTAAAGGATAGGGTCTCATCCGAAGATACAACTGGAGAAGGATGCATTTCCCAGGTCACTTATGTGGTTTTGGGGCAAGATTTAATTCTTTAAGGTTGTTGAACTGAGAGCTTCAGTTCCTAACAGAAGACATATTGGGAAGGAGTATAGGGAAGGAGATCCCAGAACATGTATTGGTCCTGGTAACCCTCAATTCCTCATCGTATGAGCCTATTCAACAATAAAAGAGAGAACGAGACAGAAATTGAGAGAGAGAGAGAGAGAGAGAGAGAGAGAGAGAGAAACAGAGACAGAGAGGCAGAGAGAGAGACAGAGAGAGACACAGAGACAGACAGAGAGACAGAGAGACAGGGAGACAGAGACAGGGACAGAGACAGGGAGGGACAGAGACAGAGATGGGGAGAGACAGAGACACAGACACAGTCAGAGAGAAACAGACAGAAAGAGAAAGAGAGAGAGAGAGAGAGAGAGAGAGAGAGAGAGAGAGAGAGAGAGAGACAGAGAGACAGAGAGAGAGAGAGAGAGAGAGAGAGAAGGCATCCTTGTCTTGTTTTGATTTTATAGGGAAAGCTTTCAGCTTTCTCTCCATATAGTGTAAAGCTGCCCATTGTTTTGTCATAAATGACTTTTATCAGATTTAGATAAGGTCTTTCTATTTCTATTTTCTTCATTTTTTTAGAAATCATTAATGAATGTCGGATTTTACTATAGGATTTTTCTGTGTTGATTGAGATGTTTGTATCATTTCTGTCTTTGCTTCTGTTTATGTGATATAGCACATTTATTGATTTGCCTATGTGGAACCATCCCTACATGCCTAAGATGAGCCCTACTTGGTCATCTTTTTGATGACTTGTTGCATTATGTTTGCTATACCTTTTTGAGGATTTTTGTGTCTGTGTTTTTAAAAGAGATTAGCTTGGCATTCTCCCTTTTGTCTGGGTTGTTTTCTGGGTTTGGAATCAAGGTATTGCTGGCTTCCAGGAGTGATTTTGAGAGTACTTTTGATTTCCCTAAACAGTGTGAGGCTGTCTTAGTTACTTTTCTCTTGTTACTGAGACAAAATACCTGACACTCAAAGTTAATGGGGGAAAGGTTTATTTAACTCAGTTTGTAGAGGTTTCAGTTCATAATCAGTGTTACATGGCAGAGGGACAACCCTTCATAGTGCAGAAGATAGCCATTCTTTAGAAGCTTTGGTTCAACTCTAATATTTCTTTGTTGATTTTTTGTCTAGTTGAATAGTTGTGACAATGGGTCATTGAGGTCTCCCATTATAATTGTTACTGTGTTTATCTAATATTTAATGTCCAGTAGTGTTTGTTTGAGAAGTTGAAAATGTCATGTTTTACAAATTTGGTGCATATATATTTAAAATTGCTATTTCTTCCTGTTGAATTGTTTCCTTAACCAATACATGGTGACTTCCTTTGCCTCTTCTGATGGGTTTTAGGATGAAGTCCACTTATCTGGAATTAGAATAGCTACTCCTGTTTCTTTCTGGGTTCTCATTGTATGGAATTTTGTTTTCCAACCTTTATTTTTATTTATTTATTTTTTGATCAACACAATGTGTTTAATTCAGTTTTGACAAAAGAACAGTAGTTATTCAATAGAGGAAGAATAATCTTCAAGAAAAGTTGCCAGAACAACTGTATGTTGTAGCTGTACGGGTTGATACGTTGTGTTAACTTGAGAACAACCTTTATTTTTTAATCCATGTGTTTCTTTTTGAATTAAATGTATTTCTTATAGGCTGCATATCATTAGATTTTTGTTTCTTGATTTATTCTGCTGATCTGTGTCTTCTGATTGAGGAATTGAGACCTTTTACATTGAGAGGTATTAGTGAAAGTTATGGATTTATTCTTGTCATTGCATTATTTTCCTATTGCTGACCCCCTCCCTCTTCCTGCTTAATGGTTTCTGCTGCCTGGTGTATCCATTGTATCATACCCTTTTGGTATTCTTGGCTTTAGTATCTCATTCTAGGATATCTTTGAGAATTTGTTTACAGTACTGGTTTTGTTGTCATGAATTTCTCGAGGTGCTCTTTGTCACAGACGTACCTTATTTCTCCATCAATTTTAAAAGCAAGTTTTTCAGGACATATAAGTCATATAAGTCTGGGTTGGAAGTTGTTATATTTTAGGCTCTGGCTTTGGGCACTTCACTCCAAGCTCTCCTGGCTTTTAAGGTTTGTGTTGACAACGACAGTCGCTATGTTGCTGAGGTATATTCCCATCCCTCTGTTGTAATTTTAATGGGTTTATGTTTATAAATGATTTATTGGTTTTTTTCTTAGTTTTTAAGATTCTGTCCTTGTGTTGGACCTCTGATATTTTAACCATAGTGTGCCACAAGAAAGCTTACTTTTGATTGTGTCTATTTGAAGTTCTATATCCCTGACTTTTATGTATGTTTAATTCATTCCCGATATTTGGAATGTTTTCTGTTCTTATTTCTACAAAGTAGTTTTTTATGTCCTTAGTTGTCTTCTGATTTTTCATTTATCCCAATTAATTTTTGGTTCATCTTCTTTATATCAACTGGCAGCTGTTAAATCAATTTTTTATATTCTCATATTGATTTTAAGGTGTCTTTGAGTAATTGATCTGTGGCAGCAGTCCTATCTTCTAATTCTGATCTGTCCTCACATTGGTCACTTCTGCTGTCCTATTTTCAATATGATTTGTTTCTATTTAGAACCATTTTATGGACTGGTTATTTGCCAGTTTGGCCACTTTTTATCATTTTGTTTAGCTCAGCTGTCTATTAGTGTCTTCTATAAGCTCCCTGATTGCTTTACTTATTACCTTCCTTGTCTGATAAGTTGCATTTTTCTGTGACCCCACTAAGCACCTCATTGATCTCTGTTTTAACCTCCTCTCTTAGCCTTCAAAATAATTGGGCTCTGTGATTTTATTTCCATCCCCTTCAGTGCCCCATGGATCAGCTTTAAGGGAGTTTGGAGTTTTGGGAGGCATTTTGTTGTCTTGTCTTCTTATGTCTCTATTCTTGTTTGTTTTGTTTTGTACTTAGGCATGTAGTCTCCTGTAGTGGAAAGACTATGTTCTAGTATGGAGAACTTTGTTAGTTTGTTTTTCAGTGATGCACTCATGACATGGCTAATTTAGTCTTTTGCATCTGTCCCAAGATTTAATCACCTCTGTTAATATGAGAGTGGGATTTAAGGGGCCACTCTCATATTAAGAACCCACTTCTTTTGGAATGAATGGCAGCGTTGTTAATGTCACAAAGGTAATCTGGGTGGTGACATATGAATAAAGCCAACTATTAGCAGTAACTGTGAAACCCCAGCAATTTCAACTAAATTAGCAGCTGTAATACCATCCAAGGCAAACTGGATATTGATACACCATAAGAGCCAATAATGTGCCATCATTAAAAAAGAAATCTACAATGATAATATAAACTCTTAACCAACTCAAATACTGATATACAGCAACTATCCACTAAACGTGATAACTACATCTCTATATCTAACAATGGAAAAGAATTCAACAGTAGAGACATGGAATGAACTGTCTAACTAAAGATTTATAAAGCTTAATAGTTATACTATTAGAGATACAGAAGTTTGGGAATGGAAGGCTGTGAAAAGGAAAATTTGAAAATTGAAACAATGGAAGATGAGGAGTAGAGAAAAGTGAGACAAATAATCCTGTGTAGAACAGAAAGATATTTATAGATTTGGATAAATGTAACAGAAAGTCTAATGAAAAACAGAAGGTAAAAGAAAAAAGAGAGGAAAAATTTTCCTCTTTTTGAGTGAGTGAGTTCCTTCTGGGATCCACAGTTTTGGGGTCCAGCATTGTTTGGTTTTCTCCAGCTAGCCTTATGACCGATGGGTTTGTTTGTTGTGCCCCCTATTCCAGTTTATCCCACGTAGTGGCAGTGTCCATGGTGAGACATATCCTTGCCTTCATCTGTGGATAAGAAAGACAGTCACAGCTCAGATATGTGGACATGTAGTAAGAGCACAACTCAAACCAGGTCTGGCTTCTCACCATAGGGGATAGGGCCTAGATTCTTTCTGGCCTGAGTTTAGATGTCTCGGGTATCTCTTTCTAGTTTGCATGGGATCTTCAGCTGTCTTCCATGACTGTTTTTCACCCAGTCACTGTGGGACAATAACACTTGGAGCCCTGAAGTGAAGGTATTTTGTAGTTGTCCAAAGGCCCAGATTTAAATAACCTAACTCTTTCCCAAAATGGTACCTAATCAAGCAGTCTATGGTGATATGGAGGCACTTGTACTTGAATTCCCTTTCAGATGTTGCCTACCACGTGGAAGGAGTACTGTCAGAGCAAAACTCTGCACTGTTTTTGTGGTTCACAAAGGCCATGGGTTCCACTGCTATTTGTTCCTGGTTCTCCAAGCCCTGGATGCTTAACTTGTCTCTAGGTGGCCCAGTTTCCCTCCCTGTGAGCTGTATAAGTTGAGGAAAAACATCGAAATTATCTCCTTTTCTCAGCATTGTGGATCATCTTTTCAACTTTTCTGTAGCTTCTAATTTTTCCTGTCAGTTCCTTCCTGATTTACTGGTAATCTGTTTCTGTATTTTTCTTTGCCAACCTGTTACTTTCCAATGTATAGATTCTGGATCTTGGAGAATCTGAATTTTGCTATTGATTACCACTCTACCATTTTCTTTCTTTTAATTTTTCAGTTTTGACTTTCTCATTTTTATGCTTGATTTCATTGATTTCTGGTATTAGATATTTCTTTTCATCTACTTATTTTGTGATCTATTTTTTAAAAGTGGAAGCATAGGCCACTGGTTTTTTAAAAAAAATATTTCTTTTCTAATAAACATTTAGAGCTAAAATGTATTTTAAAGCAGGACTTTAGCTGTATTCCATGAATTCTGATTGGTTCTGTTTTTGTTATCATTCACATCACAGTATAGTTCGCCTTTTGTGTCCTATGGGGTTATCTAGAAGAATGACAGATAATTTCCAAATATTTGCACACCCTTTTGTTGTTTTTCCAATTTAATTTGTTTTTAGTCAGAGAACATGTTTTGTGTGATTCTAATTCTTTTAAATCTGATGAGCTATATTTTAGGGCCCAAAATGTATTTTTACCTTGCTGAATATTCTGTATGCACTTGAGAAGAATGTGTGCTCTGTTGATGCTGAGTGTTAATGTTTTATATATATCATGTCAGTTTATAGATGGTGTGTAACTCTTTAGTCTTACTGGTCATTTGTTTTATCAATTAGTGAGAAAGGGGTGTCAATATTTCCAACTGTAATTGTGGACATATGCATTTTTCCTTTTATTTTTGTCAGTTATTTGGCTGACATATTTTGAAGCTCTGTTGGAGGGTGAACACACATTTAAAACCTTCTTGATGAACTGACCTTTTCAGCATTGAGAAATGGTTCTCATTATTCTGAGGACCAATTTGTTTTATATTAATATAGCCAGTCCAGCTTACTGATGGTATTTACAAGGTATATATTTTTCTCTTCTAAAAAGTTTAATCTATCCATGTCTGTATACTTAGTGGGCCAAGATTCTGTTAGACAGCACAAAGTTCTGTGAGCTTTTTATTAGCACAAGTTTGTAGTGCATGCTAATTATTCATCCTGGGAGCATCTCCGTCTCCATCTCCGTCCCTGTCCCTGTGTCCTCCTCCTCCTCTTCCTCCTGCTCCTCCTCCTGCTCCTCCTCCTGCTCCTCCTTTCTTTTGCTTTGGTCCCACAGATCCAACCCAGGGCCTTACGTATGCTAGGCAAACACCATCCCTGGGCTATAGCTCCAGCCTTGGGTCTCCGTTTTTAACTGGAGTTCTAGATAATTTATTATTAATATAATTATGTGGTTAGATGTAAGTTTATTATCTTATTTGTTCTTTAAATTTTTTTTTCTCTTTCCTGACTTCATTGGATATCCCATTTTAGCTTCCCTTCTTTAAAGTTTTTAAGCTTTCAAGCTGCATTTTAATGATTTTTTTTTTTCCAGAACTGGGGATTGAACTCAGGCCCTTGCAGTTGCCAGGCAAGTGCTTATTCTACTGAGCCATCTCCCTGGCCCCATTTTAATGCTTTTAAGCTACATTTATTTGGAGAAATTTTCTTTTCCTTTTGTTTCTAGTGATTGCTTCATGCATAGGGCTGTGCATGTTTATGTTATCACAGCCTACCTTCACATCACGCTCTACTGCTTCATGTGTAAAATTATATAATAATTTACTTCCGTTTCCCTTTTCTATCTTTTATGCCGTGTGGTCATACATTTTACTTCTACATATATTATAAGTAGTATGAGACATTGTTAGTTTTAAAACACAGTGAATTACTTTTCGAAAACATTTTAAAATGAAAATATTTATTTTATAACTAGTCTTCTTTACCATTTCTGCTTTCCTTTGTGCAGCCCCAAGTTTCCATGTGGTGTCATATTTCCTTAGTCTCCAAAACTTCTTTTGGTTCAGTGATGTTCACAAATTCTTTCACCTCTTATTTTTCTGAAAAGTCTACATTTTTATGTTCATTTTAAAAGGATA
Source organism: Octodon degus (assembly GCF_000260255.1). Taxonomy (NCBI): domain Eukaryota; kingdom Metazoa; phylum Chordata; class Mammalia; order Rodentia; family Octodontidae; genus Octodon; species Octodon degus. The sequence continues at coordinate 3,186,612 of NW_004524643.1, forward strand.
TTTTCTGGGTAAAGAATTCTAAGTTGACATCCAGCAGAAAAGTATAAAAACGAGGTATATAGAGTAAATCCATATTAATACGATGAGCTGTAAAAGGCTCAAGTCAATAACTTCTGAGGATAACCCACTAATATTATAGACTGCTAGACAGTGTTAGATTGTGTAGTTGAATTCAAACCCTATAGTGTTTAGATACCAATAGAATATTCACCTCTGACAGGACAAAAAAAAAAAAGATACAAAGGAAAGATCATTTTGTATTTATATATACAAAATAGAATAAATTTACGGCTACTTTCGCCATAAATTAATTCAATGAGAAGAAAGAGGTGTACTAAGTGTTTGGACAGAATATCCTCTCTGCTTCTTGTACTATGGATAACCACTAAGAAGATAACAATGTACAGTGTATTGATTATCAAAACCGTCCTATTAATCAGCTGTGAAACTGTCTCATTCATATTTATTTCTCAATAAAAATAAATAAATAAAAAAGAGAAAAAATAATATATTTAAAATCCATCTTCCTAATAAACATGTGGGTAATTCCAGTGCTTCATTACTTAAAAAAAAATAGAAACTGCAATATTAAAAAAAAACTCTTAAGTTGATAGTTTTTTTTTTGTACTATTTCGAAGATGTTAGAAACTAGGACTTGTTTTTCTGTCAATCTTATCTCTGCTCCCTGTACATAATGTACCTCTGTTTCAGACGCTTTTCTGCGTCACTGACTTTCAGCAATTTGATTATGTTTTGCCTTGGTGTGGTTTACTTCGTGTTTATCTTATCCTGCTTGGGGCTTGTTGAACTTCCTGGGTTCTATAGGAACCCAGATTTATAGTTTTTATCAAATATGGACGGTTTTCTGCGTTTATTCCTTGCGCCCCTCCCTGCAATTATCCATATACTATATCACTTGTAATGATCTTTAGCGTACAGAGGTTCTGAACACCCTTTTCAGCCGGGATCCCATCCATTTGGGGAACAGAAACTACCCAAACTTTGAACAAACTTGAAATTTGTTTTCAAATTCACTAATCTTTTCTGCAGCATCCAATTTGTTTTTAAACTTGGTGAATTTTTAAAACATATCTGTCTGTTCTGAAATTTCCATTTAGCTCTTGTCTGGTATCTATCAGTTTCTTGCTTATTAGGTTCAGGATGCTATTTGCATACTCCAGCATATTTGCCATAAATGTTTTAAAGTTGTGTTCTGCTAGTTTCATTATTTCTACAGTATCTAAATTTGTTTATATTGACTGAGCCTTATGGGTGGGTCTTGGGGGTGACTTATGGGTCATACCTTCTTCCTGTTTCTCATAAGTAGCAATTTTTTGGATGCTGAGCATTGGACATGTTAGGTCATTAAGTGGATGTATCCTGTTGCCTCTCACTATACTTAACTTGGATATTAGAACAGAAAAAGTCATTAGGGAAGATACTAGGGAAATCCAGTCTGTACTGTAGTTCAAAATATTGCACTAAGCCATGTTTGACAAAACAAGACAAAAAAGGCAGATATAAATAAAGGACCTCTTTATAGTGAAAAAATATATATCTGTGTATATGAAATAGGTAGGATAGGGGCCCAGGAGATGGCTCAGTAGAATAAGTGCTTGCCTGGCAAGCGCAAGGGTCTGAGTTCAATCCCCGGTTCCAAAAAAAAAAAAAAAAAAAAAAAAAAGAAAAGAAAAAAAAAAGAAAAAAAGAAATAGGTAGGATAGACATACAGCTACTTTGTCTTAGTTCATTGAGAAGAAAGGTTTGTACTAATATTGTTTAGATAAGATATCATGTCTGTATCTTGTCCTCTGAATAACCACTACGAAGACAACAATATGCAATGTATTAATTATTGTAACTGTCCTAGTAACCTGTTTTGAAACTGTTTTCTTGCTATTTTATTTTCTCATTAAAATGAATAAAAATATTGCACCAATACTAATTTTTTAACTAAGGTAAATGCATCATATTTATATTTATGTTAGGTAAGTTAGATAAAGTTTATACAAGAATTACCTCTGTCATCTTTGCAAATTTTCCATAAATCTAAAATTATTTCCAAATTAAAAATGTATTCAAATTTTTTTCTTTTTCTCCTTCTAGTTACCTTAAGGCATTATTTCTTGTGCTTGCATTTTGTCATAACTTAGTCCTTACTTCTGAAAGGATTTTTGTTTTCATTTGAATTCTTTTAACTGTCATCTGATTTCTAAACTTTATTACTCTGATTTATGCTTTTTAATTTCTCTTGTAAGTAGAGCATTATACAATATTTTAATTTCTTTGAGTAGGTCTCTCTGACATACATGGTTTAATTTTCTGTGGGTATCATATAATACTGCTTCTTTCTTTATAGAATTTTTCACTTTGATATTTTTCCACTGGTTAAGTTGGTGTGAGTTTTTTTCTTTGTTTTACTCAAATACCTTTTATGATTTCACAATAGCAGTTTACATTTAAAATTTAAAAAGTAATCATCTTTTTCCTACTTCTTTTCTCCTTTCCCCCTTTGACTTGAGTCTTCTTGTTCTTTAGTGCCTTTGTCTACGTCTCATTCTATTTCAATTTTTTCTCCTTGAAGCTTCCTGTAGCGTAATCTTTACATGTACACCACAGGCTCCTTAATCACACGGGCTCATGTTCAAAGATGCTAGAGTGCTCTGTCCCCTCAAGTCTTTGTCCTCACCCGTCATTACAGTGGACAAACTCTTCCCAGTGTTTTCTGCCGTTCGCACATGGGCCCTCCATGCCTTCACTGTGGCTGAAACTTTCTCATGACTTCTTAGCTCCGTCAGCTGTCCTGTGGTTTCCCTTGGCCCTGTCCTACGCAGATAGCCACGGGTACGTCTGTGGTTGTTGTTGCTTGTATTTTGTCAACTGGTTCTGTTCTAAATGCTGTTGCTAAGACTTTGTTTTATTATCTGCTCACTCTGTTTTTATATGGTGATTTAAAACAATTCATACACTGCGTCACACTTCTGCCATCTTCCCAGAATCCCAGTATTTATCACTTTTAAATCAGAGCACAGGAGGGAAACACTAGATATCCTGAAATAACTTTTATATTACTTTTGGAATTTAGTCACAGGGATAGACTTCTGGATAAAATGAATCAGATGAGACAAGAAAAAACATCCAACACATTTGCACTAACAATGGATGCAGCCTTTGTGTATTCCCTTTTGACTGAATTCTTTATTACGTACGTCCCATGTTTGCTACATAAACTTCATAAAATGTGGTCATTTTAATGACTTAAAAATATTCCACTGATTGGGTGTACCAACATTTACTCAGCCTGTTCCTTTGTTAGACATTTGCCTCAGACAACACTATCATAAATACCTTCACGTGCTTTATTTTTTACGTTTGTTTGTTCCTTATGATATCCCAAGAGTGGGATGACTGGGTAAAGGGTAGGGACAGCTCACTGATTCTGGCAATCTTTAATCTAATAGTGTGTTTTGAAAATTATTTTTCTCATTATAGGGCAAATGTTGAGGCTCAGTTGTAAATGCTAAGGATCACATGAGGGGACAGGCCTATTTCCCAGGATCACTGCTTGTTTGGCTTTGTTTTTTTTGGTACTGGGGATCAAACTCAGGACCACAGGTGCTTATGCCGCTGAGCTCTATCCCCTGCCCTTCCCTGGATCACTACTAAATCTATTCTTTCTTCCAGTCATCAGTCTTTCTTACTCACTTTATTTAACTTTCTTTCATTTACTTAACCAACAATAATGGAGGGCCTATGTATCAGGCTCTATGGTTTCTTTCCTTTTTTCTGTGAGCAAACCCCACAAGTATGTGGGATGGTTCAATCATGGAACAATGCAACACATGGAACGCAGAGGGGCCAGGTCTGGACATGCGCTGACTTCTCCCTGAGGAGCAGGAAGGGTGCTGCGGCTTCCCTGACTCCTCCTGACATGTCTGAGACTGCTCGTTGGAGTCCTAGATTCCTTATCCTGGAGAGATATGCTATCGGTTGTTCCCTCCACTGTAGGCCATTGGTTATCACAATTCTAGTGTAACTTGAGAAGAAAAGGAAAGACCTGAACAGTCTCATCTGCACTAGCGGATCCAGAATTAATCCTGGTATCCTTATCCCAGCATACTAGCAAGCTTGTAATAACCCCCATGGTCTCCTAGCCACATTTGGCTATTATATTGATTTCTTCCATACACTCAAACTTCAGTCTGTCTCCTTCAGTCTGTCTTCTCAGTATCCCTTGCAAACTGAGTCTTACCTTTTTGTTTTTTTATGTATTTGGTTGTTGCAGGGTCTCACTACACAGCTCAGATTCTTGGTGATCCTCCTACTTTTAGCCTCCCCAGTGCTGGGATCACAAATGTACACCACTACGCCTGGACTCTGGCTGGCTCAGCCTGCCCTGGGGACAGGGTTGGTATGGCATGTGGCATCAGGGATTGAACCGCAGTCCTTTCACTTGTCTAAGCTTGCTTGAACAGGTGCTTTTGTTCACTGAGCTATCTCTCCAGGCCCCGAGTCTTATCTTGAATGAACCCAGAGCCTTATAGTTTGGGTTTTGGATAAAGTTATCTGCCTTATCTGTTCTCTGCCTGACCAGTCCGTCATCTCCCAACATAGGGGCTGAACCTTGCTCCACAGCTTCCAGCCACCATTTGAGTTTGTGCTGTGTCATCTGACTACTGAAATCCATGATGCTGCACCTGTCCCCACTATATGGCCATACTTCCTAACTCTTGGTGGAGCTTGCAGTCTTGACCCTTGCTGCAACCTGGCTGGAATTCACTACATCTTATCCCCTGCCAAGTCCTGTCAGCTCCTGGGACTAGTTCATGTTGTTGAGGAGCCTGTGTAACATATCTAAGCTTGCTGAATTAATAACCACAGTGTTCTAAAGGTGAAGAATCAAAAAGCAAACATGAGCTTGTAAAAGTCAAATAAGTCCGTAGCATATCTAGGCCTGGAACCTAAGATTCTTTACTCCTACAAGGAAATAAACAGGCAGAACATCAGGGAAGAAATTTAGGAATAGATTCTGAAGCAGAAGTTGAATTACACATCCTGAGACTTCCAATATGAAGAGCTAGAGAAGATTTTAGGATTTGAGAATAAGACAGGTTCTACTTTTCAAGACTAGGATGTAAAGTCAGGACAATATGAGAAGCAAGATAGATTTTATGTGGAGCTTTACATCAACTGGATGGCTCTGGTTAAATGCTTCTTCTATCTCCAGAATGTTCCAGAGACCTGGAGCAGGGCTAGACTCATGGGTGCAGATTGGGAGGGGGATCAACATTTATAGGCTAAGGAGAGAGCAAAGGTAGAAATTCAAGGAAGGATATAGGGAACAGGAACCAGGCTGGACCTCGTGCACATTAGGTGCTCAAAGACACTAAATGTCAGCTGAGACCTCCTTGCATCATGAAGGCAACGTGCCCATTGCTGAAAATACACATGACGGGAAATCCAAAGCTTCCAGATTTCTATAAATACCTAGGACACATTCTTGTGTGCTGGTGTCTCAGGGATAATGATCCTTTTGTGCAGTTTTTGTTCTGCATTACGTCAATAAAACAAAACTTTAGCCCTCTTAAGGAAATACAAATTTAACATACCATATATGAAATTAGTAGATTTTGCTGAAGATGTTAAGAAGGGAATCACAGGAAAAGAGTTCCCTTGTTCACTACAACAAATAGCTTAAAAAATTCCTCTATATATTCTTTTTTAAAAATTTAACTTTATTTATTTTTTTAACTTTATTCTGAAGAGTAAAAACCAAAGCAAAAACAAATAGCAGAAACAAAGACATAAACAAGGTAACATACAACATACATATATTACAGATTCTCAAAATAAGAATAGCTAAAAAATAAAAAAAGAATAGTTAATTAACAATGCTTGTAATAGTATTATTTTTATCATCAAATCTGTTGCTCATATTAACATATAGAATGTGCACTGTCTCTAGTGTCTTATGAATTATTATTATACTCTTGTTAAAATAAATTTTTTAAAGAAAACAAAAAACAAAGACAAAAAAAATTAAGGTTTCTTGTGAAGGAAGAGGTAATATTCAACTATTTGTCCAACCTAAATGTGTACCATCTCCTCTGTATATTCTTGTTCCCTTCAATCCTTGTTAAATATCCCGTATGAGGACTTCTCCTACTAGCCCTAACTGTGTACTTATACTGAAGCATTTCTCCTCATATGGGTCTCTGCTTTGTTCATTTTGCTCCTTTCCTCTGTCCTCTGTTTTTCCTCTCTCCACCAATCTCTCCAATGGAGACATAAATACCTTCTCTGAACTCACACATTGAAGCTATAGGGAAAGGGGGCATTCTTGTGCTCCTATTGCTTCTTTATCAAAGTGTTTTTTTTTTCCAAAACAAAGACATTTCCTCCCATAGAGAAATTCTAGTGCCAGATGTTAAGGTAATTCAAGCATTTTCCGCCCCGATGCACATGTATAAACAGAACTATTCTGATGCATAGCTCATGTCAGGCCGAGCACTGTGATTGACCTATTCAAAATGGACCAACGAGACTGTTGAGAGCGTCCTGTCCAATTCAGGGGTGTGTCCCTGGCCATGAAAGCTCAGCAGAATATCAGAATATCAGAACTGCATCTGGGAAGGTCTGATTTGTCTTGTGCCCTTTGAAGGCATTTTACCAACTGTTGCTGCAGGAGAGACACCCAAAGTGCACTCCTGCTTGTACTAGATAAGACAGAAATATTGCCTTTGGCAGCCAGCAAGAGTCAAGTTTTCCTAAATCCATGTGCATTCTCAGGCTGCCCATTTTGGGTTGAAATGTGCTATCAATCCAGTTGCAGTGATTTTTCAATGAGCATTTCATGTGATCAAACCAGACAAGCAATGAAGCTTTATAATATGTGATTTGTTCCAGATACTATCAGAAGGTATAAAAGAACGTTGAGTTTATTAATCTCAAGGGTTATATAGGTCAATAATTCAGAATGGATACAACAAAAACATTTTATACTTGCTCTACAATGTCCTGAACCGCAGGTGGGAAGGGTTTTTTTTTTTTTTTGTTTGTTTTT
>NW_004524643.1:3195802-3198813 GCF_000260255.1 Octodon degus
TCATCTCAGATGCCCATTTCTGGATTGGGTCTTTAAATTTTGGTGCCCTAGTGTTTTTTAGTTCTTTATAAATTTTAGAGAGCAGACCTTTGTCTGAGTACTTATTTGTCATGATTTTTTCCAAATTTGTGGGTTGTCTTTTCACTTTGTTGGTAATTTCTTTTGACGTGCAAAAACTTCTCAGGGGAAGTTTTAAAGACTGAGGGTTCTGGTTGGACTAAAAAAATCTCCCCCCCCCAAGACAAAATGTGCCCCCAAAGGCTTGTGTGTTTAGTGATGTGACTTTTGTGAGGTGAGTGGATCATTGGAAGCATCAGGTCCATTAGGGATTAATCCACTGGTAAGCTCAGAGCTGAGCATGCTGCTGGGGGTGGAGCCTGGTTGGACAAGGTTGGATATGGCCTCAAAGGGTGTATTCTTGGCTAGTTTTCCCCCATCCCTCTACTTCCTGGCTGCCATAATATGGACAATTTTCCTTCTCCATGCCCTTCTGCCATGATGTTTGTGCCTTGAAGCCAGTCAGTCATGAACTGAAGCCCCAGAAGCCATAAGACAAACTAACCCTTTTGTCCTTTAAGTCATATGTGTTTAGCATTTTGCCCCAGAAATTGAAAGTGCCTATACCACAGGTTATTTGGAAACGAACATGAATATTTCAGCTAATGCTTTTCACAAAATAAGTTTTCTTAAAAAAAACTAAACTGTGATTTCAGTACATTTTTTAATGCAATGTCCATCCCTACAATGTTATAATAAGCCTTGCTCAACTCTCACAAATTATTTTTCATGATCTTTAATTGCTTAATTTTCCATATTTTTGTCCACATTCAAAAGTGACACTCGTCTGTTCTTGTTCGGTATGTGCTGTTATTGTCAGGGTTCATTATCAAGGTGATGATGATCTGATGAAGTCATTGAAGCAGTTTTTCTCCTCCTTCTCCTTCTCCTCCTCCTTCTTCTCTTCCTCCTCCTCCTCCTTCTCTTCCTCTTCCTCGTCCTCCTCTTTCTCTTCCTCCTCGTCCTTGTCGTCGTCCTCCTCCTCACCCTCCTCCTCCTCATCGTCCTCCTCCTCCTCCTTAACCTTCCCCTTCCTCTTCTTTTTCTTCTTCCTCTTCTTCATCTTCTTCGTCTTCTTCTTCTTTGCTGTTTTGCCCAAATTCCTCTTTGCTTCCCCGGCCTGGAGAGGGAGCATGGGGCTGACCCCTGTTCAGATCTGCTCCAGAACCTCTGGTGACCTCCCGCGAGTTCTTGGCCCTCTTCTACCTCTCAGTGGTTCTCTCTGGCATCCCTGCGCTCCTCCTCTGGTCTGACTCCCAGTGTCCTCCAAAGCATCTTTCTTCAACCTGAACTGGCCCCTCTCTGAGCCTTGAGGAGGGGATTTCCTTGGCAGATGGTGGCCCTCCACACGCTCTGCCACTTCCTCCAGGAGTACTCCCAGTTGAGATTGTGATCTCTTCCCTGGGCTTCTGTGTTTAGCTCTCTGCTGCCCTCCCTTGCCCTCTGGCCACCTCTGCACTAGTCATGGGTTTCTGCAGCCAGAGGCAGTGAGAATGGGACTCAGTTCCACAGGTCCAATGTTCACAGGTGCCTTGAAGTTTCTGAATTCTCAAGACCACCTGACTTGGGCCTGTGACTACAGCTCAGCAGCCCAGCACCTGCCTGGCAAGCACAAGGTCTTGAGTTCTATTCCTGGTACCAAGAAAAAAGACCACCTGTCTTGAAGGGTGGGCTGCAATGAGGCAATGGGTGGTTCTGGTGGAACAGACTCTGAAGCTTGAACTTAGCTCTTAAGGAGAAACATGAATCACAGGACAATGCTTTGAAGGCCTGGTGTGGCCTGGCAGGGCTCTTCTGCAACTCTCCCAAAGGGGAAGGAGTCATATCTAGTATGGACCTTAGTCTAACATGCTTTTTTCTTACTCTGTCTTGATACTCAAGACAAAGTGCATGTTTGCCCTTTCTGTTGACCTGTCAGGGTGGATGGAATCAGATAGGCCTGAGCTGTGCAGTGAATTGTCTAGCTTAGGTTGGCCCTTTCTTTGCCATCTCCTGTGGTGCCATAAAGTCCTCAGAGAAACACTTCAGTGAATGTGATGCTTGCCACTATTTATTGTCTCCTAGTGGTTAGCAACAAGATGTCTAGAATCAAGCATATTGGGCTTGAACCCTGGGTGTGTCACTTACTAGCTGTGTTACTTTGGACAAGTAACATAGTGTCTCTGACTTAAGGGATGGGGAGTAACAGATTGGGTCAGATGCCGTCAACTCTACTAGTGAACCAGAAATATTTCCTAATCTGTGAATAAGCAAGCAGAGTCCTCTGGGTGAGACAATGACAAACCAGCTCTAAACTAAGTAATTGTTGGCCTCAAGAATGAGAACAAAAGGGCAAGGTCATATGAGGTCTGCAGAGAGAATAGACAGCATCACAATGCATTGTCCCCTAGCCACCTCCAGGTCTTTCTGTGAAAGGCCTCCTAAGCAGATGTATCTTGGATTGGGGTTGAGTGGGCGTGGCTAAATAGTATAGGTAAGAACATGAGATTCCTAAGAGTTGAACTTCTTGTCGGATGAGAGAAAAGTGGGGCCAGGGACTGGTTGATGGTTGTTTAATTTGTCTACCAAGAAACATGGACAAGTAGTGAAGGTAGGGCTAGAGGTGTTCCCATCCCTGGGACACGGGTTGTGGCCACCCCCAGGGATCCTAATGGCTTGGGCTGTGCTTAGAGCATGACATTGAGTGGGTGTGTGCCCTACTGGCTGGACATTCTCCCACTGGATCGAAGGGGTGGGGCAGTGTGAGGTAAAGTCAGGGAATAACCCACACCTGAGATAGGACTGGGCAATGCCTGCCTCTCTGGACTTCTGTGAGAAGGGCGAAGTGTGGAGGGGGAGGGAATAATTGGTAAAAAACCTTCTTCTTCTTCTTCTTCTTCTTCTTCTTCTTCTTCTTCTTCTTCTTCTTCTTCTTCTTCTTCTTCTTCTTCTTCTTCTTCTTCTTCTTCCTTCTT
>NW_004524643.1:3199033-3206983 GCF_000260255.1 Octodon degus
CTGCCTCAGCCTCCTAAGTGCTGGGATTACAGGCATGTGTCACCATACCTAATGACAAAGGACATTTCTGAGCACAGTTGCCAGGAAAATCCCATTGTACCTGGGGTCTAACCCCTCTGAACCCAGCCCTAGAGTCTCCCCTACCTTTCTGAAAGGTTTGCTCCTGTGTTAGACTTTGAGGACTCATGAATGATGTTTGCCAGTTTTCCCTCTTCCAGAAGCATGATAGGATCGAACTTCTTGGGCCCCTGTGGCTGGTTGGAGCCACAGTGACAGTTTATCACCCATGGGTTGTGCGTAGAATGGAAGGGACATGCACCAGTTCTGGGCCAGGGCATTTATTTCCCAGTGCAAAACCCCCTGAGGCTCTCTTTCTGCCAGTGATGTGGGCAGCATTCAATATCATAGCTGCTCTTTTGGGAGGGGAGATGGGGTGCAGAACCCAGCCTCAGACTGGTGGCAGGAGAGGAAATACATCTCCTGTTATAAAGCTCTTGTTTCTATCAATTTTACTGCATCAAAAATCAAAGCTGCATCTGTCAGTTCCCACACGCGTGTTTCTTTTGCTTTCTTCAAGATTCTATACCCTCTGGTTTACTTTCCTTTCTTTTCCCTATTGGCCTTCCCACGCAGATCTCTGGGTCCCAGGGGCACCTTGTTTCTATGTCGCCCCATCCTTTTGGCCCCTAAAGTTCACATTATATTTTCATGTCACTGATGAGGAACTGGGCATTGCATAACTTACTTCTCCCAGGTTCCTCCTCTAAAGGTCAAAGCCGGAGCTGCCCAGGCAGGCACTCACCACCCTGAAGTTTTGGACACAGTCCTCTGGTGCCCCCATCTGACATACAGGACCCAGCAGCTGCTGTGTTGTGTGCATGTGTACAGTAGATCTGGCCTTTTTGGAGACAGTGCCCTGGAAGGGCGCCCATGCCACTCACCGTCTGGCCCGAGGCTCTTGGCTGCAGGGCACTGACCTCCTTTTAACCGCAGAGTCAGTGACCGCGCAGATAATTTATCATAACCATTAGCAGAGTGCATCTGAGGTCAAGCATGAATCCTTTACACTGCAGCTCTGCACAGATCTGTGCAGGAGCAAAAAGGAGTCAAGTTCCTGGAGCCGATCTAACTGTAGAGAGGGGCTCTGTGACTCCACAGCTCTTAGGGGACTGCAGAAGGAGAGCCGGAGGGCAGTGTGAACTTGCCTAACACTACGAGACTGTACGCTTAGAAGTAGTCACAGTGGTAAACGTTATGTTATGTGTTTTCTTCCTACTACAATCAAACATAAAAGCGCAAAGGGAGATAGGCAGAACTGTCATCAGTTAGTAAATGGGATCTGTAGCAGGGCGTACTCAGTCTAATGGGCTTTAACGTGGCTTGAGCGGGATGTGGATCATTGAGACAGAGAACTGCGTGAGTAGGTGCCCAGTCAGGCCAGGCAAGGTGGAGAAGACCACTATAGAAACAACCTGGAGTCAATTCCATCCTGAGCTTGATAGTTAATTCTATGCTCCAGAGTGGCCATGGCTATATATAGTGATATATATATATATATATAGATAGATAGATAGATAGATAGATAGATGGATAGATAGATAAATACTAAACAGTGATATATGGCTTATAACACAGGCTGAGCTCAGGTCTTTCAAATGATCCTCTTGGTACCTTCACAGAGTCCTGGGTCACAAGGGCTCTGTGCTTGCTCAAGAAGCACAGGTGAGTGGACCAGTCAGCACTGCAGTAGGCACCAGAAAGCTGTGCTCCGTTAGACTGCAGCAGAGCACGGAAGGCCAGCAAGGCAGGATCAGCCCAGGCTCTGGGCTTTTGTGGGAAGATCTAGCCTCCCCCTGGTGGTCCTCAGGTGCAGGGTCCCTGGCTCTCTGAGAAGGGTCCTGCAGGTGACAAGGTAAGGGAAGAGCCTGGGAAGGAGTTGGAGCATCTTGGCTTCTTTTAAAAGGTAGGAGGCCTTGAGGGCTGGGGTGGGTCATTGGAGGGGTGGCACTCTGTCCTTCAGAGACATAGGCTTTGTTTTAGAGGTGTAAAGCCTGAGAAGCATCTTATTTTTCCGAACTTTTATTAGAGCCCCTACTCCTTTGCAAGGCTCTGGGATGGTATTTCATGGCGTCCCTTTTCCCTGGCTCACTTTCTTACCCCCAGGCCAAGGAGGACTCCCTACTTGGACTATACCACTCCAGCCCAGGATATGAGGGAAATACCCTTTGCATCCCAGGGTGAGTACAAACAGCCTTACCTCATCCCCTTTTACCCCTTGGTGTAAGGTGTGACAGTCTTCTGCCCTGATTTGGGATAGGGATCTTTAGGAAAATAAATTTCACAAGTCATAATACTGCGAAAAGTTTAGAGATAATCTAGTTTGTTCACTCATTTAATTTTATTGTTTAAAAAATCTGATACTGAAATCGGGAGGGCAGACCCGTGGCTTGCTGATTTAGAAGCATCTGCAGTCTCTTTCTGTTCATTTCTCCATGTGCCTTGCATATGAATTCCACTCCTATCTTCTCTGAGTCCTGCAAATCCATTATTATGGCTTTCTGACTTTGCACTTTGGGCCAAGAGTTCTTACGCTGCAGTTTGTCTTTCCAGATTCCTGCTGGATTCCTTTCTCTGCAAGTGCTTCCGATAAATCACAGTCACACCCACACTGCACCTCTCCCTAAAATAGTCAGCATGAAGCAGAGGTAGAAAGGCCTCAGGAGAACATCCAGGAAGCCCTTGTATTATAGACAAGACAACAAAACCCCTGAGAGGACAAGGGACTTGCCCAAGGTCATGGTTTTGAGTCAGAGCCATAAGTCATGTTTTTGGCCTCCCAGTAAAGGCTTGAAGGCTTGATACTCCTTCCCTCATGCTGCCTGAGCTTTATAGGGGCATCCCCTTGGCCCTCATCTTTCAGTACCCATGCCAAAGAGGCAGGTGGGTTGCTCAGCCCCATCAATGCTTGCTGGGCATGGAGATGACATACACTGACACTCGAGGCCCAAGAGAAGGGAGTGAGGCCAACGGAGTGGAGGCAATCACCAGTGGACCTCTTGTTAGTCCTTTGATTCCAAGATGTCTGTTAAACAATGTCTTGATAGTGTGAACCTTATGAATTCTGGATAAGGTTTATGCTGAACTTGAACTTGGTAATGTGTTTGTTCATGGCCATCGGAACTTCCGCCCACTCCATCTAACTGTCTTCTTGCCGGAGGAGTGTTTTGTTTTTGTGGTCTTGTGGTAATGTTTTTCTCATCAGCAGGGGCCAATTCCTGCCTGAGTCTGACCAAGGCCACCGGCTGTGTGCCATGGTAAGCTCTAGGGGGAGGAAGATAATAACCCTGTTTTACAAAGCTCTTTTCCAGGCACTGCTTACTGGATCCTCAGCGAAGCCCTGGGTGTCAGCGAGGAAGTCCTTATTAGTCCCTTGTCTGTAGAAGACACTATGGCCCAGAGGGATGAGGGATTAACCCGCGCTCACTCAGCTAGTGAGCTACTGAGACAGGGAGGCAGGGCTCAAATGCTTCTTGTGTGGATATGAAACTTGAACTCTACTTGACTGCTTTTCCTGTTTCCTCACTTTAAAAATTATGAATACAGTATATGCCTCCGTGGGATATGGGAGATTAAAGGAGCCAGTTATGGAAAATACTTAACCCTGTGCCCGGCAGCCACTAAGTGTTCAGTTATATTAGAAATCATGGTTATTACTATTGAGTCTGGTTCTGCTAGGAGACAAGACAAATCTCCCTCGATCTGGCATGGAGATTCTAGGAAAACCAACTTTAAAAGTCATAATACTGAAAAACTGTATAGATAATTTAGTTTTGCCCACTCATTTAATTTTATTATTTTAAAAAAATCTGATATTTCAAGATAATCATACATAGTTATCCTTGTGATTCATAGTAACTAGGCAACAAGGCCAGTGTTCTACAGAGTTGAATTTCTTATATTTTACAACAAAAAATTACAATTTTTCTTTTGTTGATATTGTTTTTGCTTATAATAGACACTGATGTCATCACATTTCTCTATATTAATCCTGATCACATGCACCAGCAGTGACTCACAGTAAGAGACAAAAATAGGAAAAAACAATATTACTCATAACATTTGGGAAATGGGGAGGGGCGAGGGGAGGAAGTGTACAAGCGCTAATTTCCTTATCTTTCCGAGCAGCCAGTCACCCGACTGATATTGCCTAAAACTGAATCACGTTAAAATAAAAAAGCATCTTAGTCCCTTAATACTTCTCCTAATATATTTTATTAGCCTTAGAGGTATTTTTGAGAAATATCTCTGTGGTGAATAAACAATGTTAAGCAATTCCACTAGATTTTACATTAGTATTTTTGACTTCTGTTTCATTCAATGAAAATTAGATTTCATACCTTGTATTAAATAGTGTATACAATATGATCTTTTTGTAAAGCATTTGTATCCATTCACTCACCCATTCTCTCTTCTTAGTAACTTACCTATGTAGCCTTCTATTTATGCAAATAAAATGACAGAGATCTGTGTGGTATTCTCTTGAGTCGGCTATGGTGACTTTTGGGAGGCGGTATTCCAAATAAATTTCTTTGAGCTCTTGACTATTGCTTGAATTCTTTATAATAAGTATGTATCAGTCTTGTAAAAATAAAATATTATCTTAGGAAAGAAAGAGAGGTAATGCTGTCTCCCCCACTTTTTTTTGTGGGGGAACCGGGGATTGAACTCAGGCCCTTGAGCTTGCCAGGGGAGTGATTATTCCACTGAGCCATCTCCCCAGCCCTCCCCCAGGTTTGAGGTTTTCTTGCTTTTGCCAGCTTCTCCCCATAGTCTTCAGGACCAACGCTCTCAGGTTCATCCACCACTTTAATATTTATGATGATTCCATCCCGAGCCTCTGCTCTGAAGCTTACATCAGAGGTATTTAGTGCTGGGCCACCTGAGCAGCAGGCTGCTGATGGCCCAGGGGCTAGGAAAGAGCTCCCAGTCTCTAGCATTTCTCACCCTTGTACATTAAATCAAGCCTAGAGAGGAAGAATGATTTGTTCAGAATCTGCCCGCCTGTCGGCCATATGCATCAAAGCCAATCAATCGTCTTTCTGGGAGCAGTCTTGTTCTTCAAATCCTATCCTAAGTCTTAATATGGAAAAGGTAGCTGAAAGAGAATTCAAGGATAGGAGAGAGACTAGCCCCAAACCTCTTCGTAGCCATTAGTCCTGCTTTCCCATTAGGTCCACCTGAGTCAGCACGTGCAGGGACACAAGACCCTCTGGAGGCATCTGTACATATATTGGCAGAATGTTCAGAACCTGTGCAAGGAGGCCTATCTGGGCAGGTCTGATGCCGATTTGGGTGAAGAAGAGAAGATTCAGAAGATTCTATAAGCTAATTCTTATCCCCTACTCCAGCTGGAGAACATGGCCTGTTCCCTAAACCTTCATGGTACTTTATATTTTTCTGAGGATGGGGTGGGGGAAAAAGAGGGAGGAGTGTGGGCTATTTCACTACTCTTGAGGGCAAGTAAGCCCCTGTCTAACTCCAGGAAATTGTCAGCACCTCCGTGGTGGACAGCTCCACAACAACCACTGGAATCTTCCCATCTCATTGGGGCCACTGGGCCACTGTTTTTTTGTGAATAATCTCTGCCCCTCCTCTCCATTTTGATGTAAAGGAGCTTCAATTTGAGAGGTTTTATTTTTTAAGACACACAACCAATGGAAAGAGATACTAAGTTAGTCTAAATTAAGTGTTCTTTTGGCTAAAAGAGCTTGGGTGATTGAGTTAAAAACAGCTCAGCGATGTGTGTGTTTGTGTGTGTGTCATAGCTTAGGAATCTGTTATAATAGAATTTTTAGACCCAAACCAACACCAAGAACACATCAGCTTACAAAATCATTTTGGGTTATTTCCCAGTGTTAATGCAATATGGGAGAGGTTAGTTGGACATGGAAATATTAGAATTCCAAGTATATTTTTATGGTTTAAGGCTAAATTTCAGAATATTTGAAATCTGGGCTGTCCCAGAAAGTCCAAAACTATGATGATCATGCCCATAACCCGCAGTCTAGAATGACTAAGGTAGAAAAGAAGAATCTAGGAGGAAATGTCCAGGCACTGAGAATACTCTGGGGACTAAAGTATTTGGAATGCACAGAGGTTTTCCTCTAAAGGTGAGCAGGAAGTTTTGAAAATGTATGAAGCCATCTATCCCGTCATTCCTTAATCAAAGTGGGACACTACCATCTAGGCCTGTAAAGTGGCAGCTCTGGTAGGAGAGGCCAGTTGACTTCCATTAGATGCTTTATGAAGCAGCCTTTTCCTTGAAAAGTCTCCTTGGTCAGATCCTGGTTCTCAGCCTGGAAGGCTTTGAAATTCAATGTTGTTGATACTGAAGTGACTCTGTGTCCTCAGATCAGGGCTTCACTGGCCAAGCTCATGGGGCCTGTGTGAGCCACTTGTCAGGTGTTCACTGGTGGTGCAAAGCAGAGTGGTTTGTGGACTGGGCACTTGCAGCCTCTAGTCAATATCCTTGCCTTTCTGTAGGATGGAAGGATGGCTGCTAAATTTAATCAGTTAGATTGTGGTCTTATTCCCGATCCCAGGAGTATGTTTTATATGCTTCCAGTTTTATTTATAATATCGAAGTTTTAGTAGCTTAATATTTAGAATCATGGGGAGTTTCTCGCTGATGACCATTTGCGCTGTTTAAAGGAAGTAGGGGCAGGGAAGAGCAGAAAACAGTAACTGGAAGAGGAGGAACTTTTGGAAACAAGCTATTTGATGTGTTTTGAATTTTTCTGGTTTCTGATTCTTGAGTTCATTTGGAATAAAAAACGTACAAGCCTGGCCAAGAACATTTTTGAGAAAGAACAATGGTGAAGAATTTGCCCTATTAGATATGAAAATACAGTATAAATATTAGAGATGAGAATATAGTATGAATATTAGATATGGAAATCTAGTATAAATACTAGATATGAAAATATAGCATAGTATATAGTATAAAGCTACAATGATTAAAATGCTGTGGGGTTGGCAGAGCAGTAGAGAAATCATTCAGAGCAAAGTGTCCAGAAACAGGTTCGTCTCTACGTGGAGACCTAGCATGTAATGAATACAATTTTTCAAATTTGAAGCTAAGGGGAAGGGAATAAGAGTGAATTATATAATGAGGGAGGCTATTTGATAACTATTTGGAAAAGAATTAAGCTGCAGTTCCTTTCCCATACATATACAATAATAAATCTTCAAGTGGATTCTGGAAGTGCTATCAAAGAAGAAACTAAAAGTTTTGGAACAAAATTTAGCAGTTCCCCTTATTCACAGGCGGTACATTTCAGGTCATTCTGTGGATGCCTGAAACTGGGTCATACCTAACCTCTTATATACCATGTTTTTTCCTGTATATACATTCCTATAAAACAGATTTTAAATTAGGCACAATATCAACAGCAATTTGTATTATAAAAAGTATTATTATAGCAATATACTGTAATAAAAGTTTAAGAAAAACTTATGAATTGTTTACTTCTAGAATTTTCCATTGATATTGGAGTAATGGGGTTCACCATAAGCAAGTGAGACTGTGGGAAGCGAAACTGAGGTGGGGAGGCAACTGTACAGAAGAGTACTTTTCCAGTTGTGGGTGGGGAGCACAATTCTAAATAAGACACTGATGTTTAGAAGTCAGACTAAGAAAAAGGCTGGTAGGTTTGACAACATAACGTTGAAAACCTTTGTGCAAGTTAAGACACTGTAATTATGGTCAGGTTGCAAACAAACTCGTTGGCTCTGTTTCTATCTATAGTTTTCATAGTTTTTGATGTCTCTCCTATCCCCTGCTGCTCTTCCTTCTTTCTGTCTCTCTTCCTTCTTTCTTTTTTCCTTGCTTCTCCTCTCCTCTCCTCTCCTCTCCTCTCCTCCTCCTCCTCCTCCTCCTCCTCCTCTTGT
>NW_004524643.1:3207189-3234513 GCF_000260255.1 Octodon degus
ATTTGAGACAGGTTCTCACTGAGTTGCTAAGTTGTACCATGTCTGCTGAGCTGGAACTTGCCATCCTCCTCCCTCTGCCTGCCAGAGTGCTGGGATTATGGTGTAGGCCACCATTCCTCGCTTCGGCCTATTTCTGAACTTTGTTTCCCTTTTCTCTGACCCTCTGCTCCTTCCCCTCAGTCTCTCTGGGCTTTCCTTCAACCTTATCTCTGTCTCTTTCCCTTTGGCTTTCTTTTCCAGGCCGTTTCTTCAATATAAGCAGTCATGCCCTTGATGACAAACAGAATTTTATCCATAGATTGAAGAGGTAAGGGGGGAAAAAGGAAGAAAAGGGCTGAATGAGAGGAGAGAATATATGTATTCACAAAATATACATAGTCACTATAAATCTGTAAAACAAATGACATTGCTGTTAAAATTTGTGCACGTGTGGCTCAGGCCCTGGTGCCCCTCTCAGATTCCCTCCTTGAGTGTGGGGCTCATGGGGTTCATTCTTCAGAGGCTGGGACTCTGCACATCGTAGGGCCCTCAGATTAGGGCCCTGAGGAATTGTTCTTTATTTAGAACAAAAGGAAATTCCGTTTTTGAGAATATTTTCACATTCTTGAGGGGGGAGTCAGGTATAAGTCTGAAATCCATTTATACTTTAAAAAAAATTATCTTAGGAGCTACAACCTTAATAAGAATTTTCTCTCTTAAATGTAAATTAAAACGTTAACGTTTTCTCAGTCTTTCAAAACAGTTCCTTGCCTCATAAAAAAGTGTCCAACTTAACTTGCATGTCAGGAGATTACATTTTACTGTCCACAGAACTTTCCAGCATTTGTTTTAGTGTCAGCAGATTCCTGAGCAATCTGCTTGAGCTTCTTTTCCTCCCTGAAGGAGATCTGCCCCCTGACCAGGCTACCTTGGCCCGGATCTGTCCTTTAGCTGCTGTAACTGTCCCCTGAACACGGAGATGTCCTGTGGCCCAGCTGGAGCACCACAGCTCTGTGTGTTGTGAGTTGGACAAATGTCCCTGACAACAGTGGCTGTGACTGTGATCCCCACAGAATCTGTACAAATACACACGCTCATCTTTCCAATAGGAGCCTCATCAAATCACTTACCAGTCCACGTAGAAGAGGCTTTGAGCCAGCTGTGGAGAGCGCGCGGTGGGAGCCCTCGCAGGACCAGCAGGACCAGCTCCTCCTTGCGTGTGGCCTCGCTGTGCGCTCACCTCAAGAACTCGTCTCCAAGTCTCTGACTGAAGAGAAAACACCTGAGGACCATTTGGTGTGCTCTTTCACAGACCTTGGTTTTCAAATAAATATATTAAAACCTTGAGATTAAAAAAAAAAAAAAAAAGAAGAGGCTTTGACTAGGCAGCCTGGAGTTCCCTTTGCGCCCTCCACCTGCCTCATGACACCTCATTTCTGTATTGTTCTCCTTGGCCTCTCAGAGATCCCAATTCCATTTGGTGCAATAGTGTCTTCCTGTCTTGAAGTCTTTAGGTCTTAGATGTCCTTAAAATAGGTCATTCTCTTGCTAACATTTCTTTCTATAGCCTGGAGATTTTGTGCTAGCCGTTTCTGTCATTCATGACCACTAGAAAGGAGCGGTGGGGTTGTGCGGTGGACATAGTGGGAACAAGGGAAAGAAAACTTCATCCTCTGCCATAGCTCCCCTCCTAGATAGGGGCAAGGATGTACCTTGGTCCTTCCTGATGTCACATCATGCACAAGCTCTGTAGCTAGGGCTGATGGGGACTTCGGCAGCATTCCCAAAGCCCCATGCCATCCACACATGCAGCCCTCCTGGCCCCGCCCACTGTGGCTGGCGTGGATCATTTTGCTCATTAGCTTAGTGGTGCTGGCAGCTCTGTTCACTGTGTGGTGCCAGGGCCCTTGCAGGGCACCGAGTCAGGCTCTGCTCCTCACCTTGGCACTCCCTGCTACTCCCCAGGAAGCGCAGTGCCCTACTGTCTTCTCATGGCGGGTTGGTGTGACAAGGGGTGGTGTGAGTTCAGAGGAAGGGCCTTGATCCAGACAGGAATTGGGAAAAGCTTGAAGCTCCTTCTAGAAGCTGTTAAATTCCTGGCTGGAGGAGGTGAGAGGAGCCAGCAGAGGAGTTAGCCTGCAGTGGAGCCAAAGAGGAAAAAAAAAAAAAAAAAAAGAAAGAAAGAAAGAAAGAAAGAAAGAAAAAATCTTGGCTATTTTACCAGCCTCTGGCCAGGCAGGGGAGTGAGAAGCCTCAAATGTAGCACTGACACTGTTTTTCTTTCTTCTGGAGAACTGCCACGTGCAGCCACAGAGAGCATTTCACGGGTAGATGCATATTATTGCAATGTGTTTATCTAGGAAACCAGAGCCCAGCTCCAGCATCTGGTTTTCAGTACAATCCTGAATGAAGTCCAATTTTCCAGTTGGGTTAATAAAAATAAAACTTGGGAAGCTGTGGGCTGGCTGCGCTGGGGGTTGAGTCCTGGCCTCACGCAAGGTCACGGACTACAGAGCCGGAAGGGCTTGGGCAGGTCATGGATTCAGCGTGGACAACCTTGCATGGGGAGGAGCTGCAGGGCAGCTCTGAGTAGCTCGGGTTTTCTTCTCTTAACCTGACACCGGCTGATGGAGTGCCTACTGCGTCCTGAGCCCAGGGCTGGAGCATGGGACAGGGCAGATACAGACGTGGAACCTTCCCTGAAGCAGAGCCTTCGCAGAGTCCGGGGGCGGGGCTGCCCAGACTCTTACGCTGATGACGTCAGTACTCACCGCCTTGAAGCTGGCCTGAAAGTCCCCAGGCTCGGTGTGCCCCTCCTGCCCTTCAGTCTTGCATACTGGCTTCATTCACCCCCTTGTTGCAGGACGCGCTTCTCTGCTCTCAGCGTGGCAGAAAACATGATTGCCCCACAGTCCTGGATTCATATGAGGTTCTTTCTTTCTTGCCTTCCTTCATCCGAAGTTCCAGTTCCTCTCTGCACACTGACCATGGTGATGACAGGCTCATTTTTGGTGAAACAGGCCATAGGGGGGGGCATAGGGGTGGTGGTGGTGGGTCAGAGTTACATGTGCAAATGTGGCTAAGAAGCACCCACTCTCTGAGGTCCCATACCCAGGGTTCTTTCTGGTGCATGGCAAGTGCTCAATAGTAAAACATAACTCACAGCTTCTCTTTGTCCTGACTCTACCTCTGTGAGAGGTCAAGGCAGGGAGGCCACGCTGTTAGTGTCAGGGCTCCTGGCTCCCAGTCCAGTGCTCTGTCCACTACACCCTGTTCCTCTGGTCCTGATGTGAAGCCAGAGGTTGTGAAACAGCCTGTGCCTATGACTTCCCCTCGGGAGCAGTGTTGATGAAAGAGGACTGTGTTGGCTGGCCTTGGAAGAACTGGGAACCAAACACCAGTGGTGTGGCTAACTGTGGCCCTTGCGGGGAGCTGTCAGAAGGCATGTGTCATAGGTCCTGGGCGGGCAGAGTGACCTCTCATGGGGTTCATGACCCTGGGGAGGGGCGGGCCCTTGCTCCAGTCCTCTTTATTTGGAGACTGCTTCTTTAGACAGTGAGGGAAAGGCTGGGCTTCAGGGGAAGGTCTTCTCTCCTGACCTGTAGCACAAACTAGGAAAAGTCAGAGTCACATAGTGGTGATCAGGAAATGGACCTTTCTCTCCCTGAGGCTGGTGACAAGGGTCCTCAAGCGAGGCCAGAGAGCTCATTCTGTCATCACTGCCTACTGGCTATGTTGTTTTTCATAATGATGCTAACCAGAAATATTCTCTGAACAGGCCACTGGCTCATTTCATAGCTGGGTGGGAAAGGTTTAGTGAGAAGGCTTTCTCCATTTTCTCTTGCTCCCCTTACCTTGGCTGTGCATACTTCTTCAAGCTTATTGCCATGAACTATGCTTTCTGTCTTACTTATCCATGCCCTGGGGGCTTCTCCTCTTCTCATTGGTCTCCCTTCTGTGGGTTCCAAGGGTCATTGAGATTCTATGGGCAACAGCCTGTCTCCTAGGGAATGTATCTTCTCTTGTACTAGTGAAGGAAGCTGACAGTACAAATCAATATAGATATGTCCCAGAGCACTATGGGTCATCCTGCATTACCTCATCAGCATAGGATTAACCTGAGCCCAAGCAGCTCTGCCCCTAGAGACAAAATGTTCACCAGGACCCTTAAGTTTTGTGTAAACCTGTGTTCCTCATTTATCTGGCCTTAATTCTCTCATGATGTGGATAGGTATGCCCTAAGCATACTCAAGCACAGCCTCTCCTAACCTTTTCAGTTGACAACAAAGACTTCCTGTTGGCCAGACTAGAGGTCAAGTATACTACACTAGAGTGAAAATATTTATCTACATTTTGTCCATGTCCTGGGACTTTGTGGAAAACAGATTAAGAGTCATGAAATGAATGATAGGGCAGAGGAAATTGCAAGGTAGCTCAACCTTCAACCTGTGGCATGGGCACCAATGGCTGCTCTTAGGCAGATTTATAGTGAGGATTGCGGGCAAAAAGCAGAACAGAAAGACCTAAAACTGAAAATTTGGCCTAAAAGATACCAGGTGTAAAGTTTAGGCCAAAGGATGTATAGCTTCTGAACAGATCAGGGCATTAAACAGAAGCCAAGTCTTTTTTTTTTTTTTTTTTTTTTTTTTTTCCAAATCTTTTGTACAAGGGAAACCAATAAAGATGCCTTGAGTAACTCCCAGAAATCAGCAAGACTCCACATATTTCAGGTTCAAGGTTGCAAAAATAGAAACCTTTTATTTGAGAAGAGAATCCCTGGGATCCCTGCTCAAGAAGGGCTGCTTAGGGAGCTGGTTCCTTGGAATTCATCTTATTAAGCTTGTGCCACTGAGCTATAGCCCAAGCCCTCCACTTCTTCTTTTAGATTGTGGACATCAAGTCATCTGTCCCAGTCATGAGGAAGCTGACTAGTAGAGTGTGTAATTTTGAACTTGGGTCTAATGGTTCCAGGAGGTACAAGGTGTGTTCTAATTAGCTCTCATTCCTCAAATGTGTTTTCTATTGCTTTTAAACAAAGATTGAAATTTGTCTTTCTCTCCATCCATCCATCCATCCATCCATCCATCCATCCATCCATCCATCCAATGCTTTGCCAGGTGCTGTGTTGAACAGTGGGAATACAATGTGAGGTTTGTTTTCTCAGTGAACCTGACTGCCTCCCAGGAGCCACTGATGTGCCTATCTTCAGGCTACGATTATTCTTCTGGTAGGGACAATAGTGGGGAGACTGGCAATCAACATAGAAACATGTAGTTAATTGTTACACATGAGTTGAATGGCTGAATGCTACATGAGGAATAAAATAACAACAAGAAATTGGGGGAGGACCTACTTTGAAAGGGTGTCAGGCATAGGCTTTTCGAGGAAGTGATCTCTGTGCTGAGATTTGAAGGATGTGGTAGAGGGACAACAGGATCCTAATGTCCTGAGATAGGAGAGAAAATGCGTTCTTGAAACAGAAAGAAGGGGGCGGGGAGATGGCTCAGTAGAATAAGCTCTTCCCTGGAAAGCACGAGGGCCTGAGTTCAATCCCTGGTTCGACCAAAAAGAAAGAGAAAAAAGGAAAGAAAGAAAGAAAAAGAAGCTCAGTGCTGCTGAGAAATAGTAAGTGAGCGAAAGCGAGACCAGAAAGGAAAGCAGGAGAACTGAGGAACGGCTTTTTTTCTTCTTTCTTTCTTTCTTTCTTTCTTTCTTTCTTTCTTTCTTTCTTTCTTTCTTTCTTTCTTTCTTTCTTTCTATGTATTTAGTACAGGGTCTATAGGGTTCACTATGTATATTGGACTTGTAGTAATCCTCCTGTTTTCAGCCTCCCAAGCGCTGGGATTACAGGTGTGCACCACTACACTCAGTCTCAACCGCTGGCTCAGTGTGGCCAGGGGGCGGAGCCAGCGCGGCATGCTGGGAATCGAACCCAGGTCCCTACACCTGCTGAGCTATCTGGTCAGTCCCCAGAACAGCTTTCTGACTACAGAGGGAAGCTCTGAAGGAAGGGCTTAAGGCACAAATGGATGCCATCTGGTTTCACAAACTGATCTAGCTGCCAAGAGGAAAGAGTAGATGGCGGGGCGCTCCGGCAAGGGAGGAGAACAACCCGGAGCTGCTGCAGCCAGCTCAGAGGTCGTGGAGACTTGGTCCAAGGTGATGGTACTGAAGACACATTTCGGACGTGGAGTAGGCAGGTGACACGTGGGCAAGGAGCCTTCTCAGCTGATTCCCATGCTTCTGGCTTGGGAAAGTGGGTGGATAGCCGTGCCTCCACCTGCAAGGGTGACGGCAAATGGCAAAGCCTGGGAGTCTGGGAGGACTTTTGGAGCAAGTGTTAAATCTGAGATCTCCACCAGCCAAGTAGAACAGGTAGACTGTGGGTAGTCGACATGGGCACTTGGAAGAGGCTGGGCCAGGACAGTTCCTTATCAGGTCCCCGGGGACTTGACAGTAGAGCCAAATGTTTCATATGGGCTTCAGTGCAGAGCTTGGATTTGGGTCCCAGGATTCCCTTCTAACAGGAGGGCCCCTGCTAGGTCACGACTGTGGTATTTAGTGGATCAGCTGAGGCAAAGCAATTTCTATGTTCCACAGGGACGGTCCTCTTAGAGTTTTGTTCTGAATTCCATTGGTTATTTCTTGCTTTGTCCTGGAAACGGCTACTCTTTATGTAAGCGCACTCAGAAAGTGAGAAATCATGGAAGAATGCTTTTGGTTTTGGCTGCGCCAGCGGCGGAGAGGGCACATCTTGCTCTGTGGTGTGGAGGCGGAGCCTCGGGCTTGCACAGGCCAGGGAGCCGGGAAGTGGCCGCAGGTGGCTGCTGAGTCACTCCGGAGAGCCCAGGCAGCACAGTGTGCTGCGAGGGGAGGGATGCTGGTCCTAGCTGATGTTCCAGGCAGCGAGTGAAAATTGGAAAAGGAGGGAGACGTCATTTTCTGTGGGGCCGGAGAACACGGCGTGCTTCTCTGGCCTCCAGCGGGAATATTTCCTGCTGACAGCTCTGAACTCTAGCTAGAACTAGACAACTGTTTCAACCAAAAAGGAAAACACCCCCCTCCCAAGGTTCCTGCTGTCACCATTCTTGACTTTAGAGGACACACTTGAGGAAGTAAATACTTTCTGATTAGCTTCTTGTCTCTGCCCATTAGAGGCAGAGATTCCTGAGCCCCTCCCCCTCCTCCTCGTCTTCGTCCTCGTCCTTGTCCTCGTCGTCGTCGTCGTCGTCGTCGTCTTCCTCCTCCTCCTCCTCCTCCTCCTCCTCCTCCTCCTCCTCCTCTTCCTCTTCCTCCTCTTCTTCCTTGGTACTGGGGATTGAGCCCAGAGCTTTTACACTGAGCTACTTTCCCAGCCCTTTTCTCAATTTTGTTTTGAGGCAGGGTCTCCCTATGTTGCTAAATTGCCCAGACTGGGCTCGAACGTGTGGTGTTCCTTCCTCGGTGCTCTGGGCTTGCCAGCATGCACCACCACGCGTGGCTCTGAGCTACTTCCTCAGGCATGAAGGGCCTCTGCTCTTCCTCCCTGGAAGTCTGTGCTGTATTTCTCTCTCAGCATCACTGCTTCTGTCTCTGCGTCTCTCTTTGCTTGCCCTTGTCCTGCTCACCTGAGGGAACGCAGTGCAGAATGTCGCTGCAGACCTGTCGAGGAGCAAGCAAGGCCTCACAAGCCTCAGGGTGCACTGCCTCAGCCTGCGGCTCTTAGTTCGAGTAGCAGGAACAGTGTGGGCATCAGTGCGCTCAGAACAGGATCTGAGAACGGCAGCAGCCGACTCCCGGGCAATCTTCTAGTTTGCTAGAAGACTGTGTCCAAGGTGGGATGTTGACGAGACAGTTGTTAAGGCTGCTGTGAAGGAAGATTAGTGGGATCAGTGCTGAAAGCACTGGTGTCAACTTGGAGGATGCTAGTCAAAGCGTGGCCTGGGATGGCTTCTCTGGCCACTGCCCACCTTCTTCCCATCCTAGATGCTTCTCCTTGAGGTTAAAATCAGCCCCACCATGGAGGATGGGACTGCAGTCAGGCGGCCAGGCAGGGTCCCTCCAGGGTCTCAGAATGAAGCATGGCCCGGGAGGGGCTGGCATCTAACCACTGGGTGGTAAAAACACCTTTTCTTTTGTCTTTTCTCCATCTCCTGGTGTGTGTGTGTGTGTGTGTGTGTGTGTGTGTGTGTGTATGTGTGTGTACACCTCTGTGCATGTGTTGTGTTTTTGGCTTTTTAAATTTTAAACAGAAGAAAGTAAAAATAATAATAAAACAGGGTTTCAAAATAGGTTAGCAGGAGAGTAACAATAAATAACACATTGTGTGGTGTGCTTTTGGTGCTGGGGACCAGCTGTAGGGCCTCACACATATTCTACCACCAAGTTCCACCTCCAGCCTCAGAGCATGGGGAATACAGCGGCCTTTAGTGGCTTCCTGTTCTACTCAGGGTAAAACTCAAAGTTCTCATGGGCATAAGACCCTCTGAGCTTGGTCTCCCTCTCCTGCTACGCTCGCCCTTTATTCCTGTCTGGCCTCATCAGCCTGGGGCTGCGCCTCCAACTTAGTGGAACCCTTTTCCTCAGGACCTGTGCCGTTACTGCCATCCCTGTGTTGGGATGTTTAGTGGTACAGAGCTGCCGGCTGGCTCCGGCCCTTCCGCTAGGCCTTTCAATGGCCACATAGAGAGAGGCCTCCTCCACACCTCTGTCAAGGGACCACGTGCTCCCTGCCTCCTCTTGCCACACTGAGGTTTTCCTCACTGCTGTTTCTCACCTTGAAACAGGGTGTGTCCATCCATCTGCCTGTGGTCTCCTTTCTGCGTGGAAGTGGCTGCTTGCTGTGCATTCCCGACGCCTGGAAGAATGTCTGGCTTTTGCAGGCAGTCAATAAATATTTGTTGAGTGAGCAAGGGAGTTACTAAATCTGATGAGCAGAGGATTTTGGTGACTGCTTAGCAATGATATGTAGTCTTCAGAATGAATATTTGTCACACTTATCAATGTTTTTGCTAAATTAAACCCATTTTCTAATAATATTGTTTCATCCGTGCAGGGACGCCTCAGGGCTGAGCCCTGAGCCAGACTGTTCCTGGAAGAGCTGCCGAGTGAGAGGCTTAAGCTCATGCGCTGGACCCTCCATGTCTGAGAGGCGCGGTGCTCCAGGGGCTGCTGGGATGACCTCACACTTCCTTGTTTCCCCTGGGCAGAAGCCCAGGCATGCCCTCTGCAGATGAAGGGGGGAGAAGGGTGTCCGTCAGTGTATTACCCCAGAGAAATAGAACCAGGGTCTGTCTGTCTGTCTGTCTGTCTGCTTGTCTGTCTGTCTGTCTATCATCTGTCTGTAGAGGGAAATAAAGACAGAAAGAAAATTTTTTCATTTTTAATTAGGGAAGTGGCTCATGTGATTGTGGGAACTGACCAGGTCTAAAATTTGTAGGGCAAGTAGGCTAGAAACAAGGGTATTTCTATGTTGTAATTTTGTTGTTTTTTGGCAGAACCGGGGATTGAACTCAGGCCCTTGCGCTTGCCAGGGAAGTGCTTATTCCACTGAGCCATCTCCCCGGCCCCTCTATGTTATAATTTTGAAGCTAAATTCCTGGTGTTTAAAGAAATGCCAAGCTGCTTTTTTTTTTTTTTTTTTTTGGTCTTTTTGAGACAGGGTTATACCATGTAGTTCAGGCTGGCCTTGAACTCACTTTGTAGCCCAAGTGGGCCTTGAACTCACAGCAATGGTCCTGCTTCAGCACTCTGGAGTGCTGGGATTACAGGTGTGTACCACCATACCAGCACCTGAGTTATTTTCTTTCTTTCTTTCTCCTTCCTTCCTTCCTTCCTTCCTTCCTTCCTTCCTTCCTTCCTTCCTTCCTTGTTAAAAATTAATTTAGGACAGGGTCTACAGGGTGTACAGGGTCTTACTACATAGATCGGACTCATAGTAATCCTCCTGTTTTCAGCCTCCTAAGCACTGGGATTACAGGCAGTGCCACCATGCCCAATCTCAATTGTCGTCTCAATGTGCCCCAGGTGTGGGGCCAGCATAGCACGCTGTGTTTCTCTCTCTCTCTCTCTCTCTCTCTCTCTCTCTCTCTCTCTCTCTCTCTCTCTTTCTCTTTCAATTTTTTGGGTACATACAGTCTTGGTATGTAGCTCAAGCTAGTCTTGAACTTGGGATCTTCCTGCCTCAGTCTCCTGAGTGCTGGGATTATAAACTTGTACCACTGAGCTCAGTTTCATTTTTTGCTTGTGAGACCTTTAGTTGATGAGGTGAGACCTACCACATTATGAAGAATGATCTCCCTTTTTTCAACTCTACTGATTTAAGTGTTAATCATGTCTGAAATATGCCTTCAAGATAGGGGTGTAGCTCAGTGGTAAAACACTTACCTAGTATAAGTGAGGGCCTGGGTTTGACTTCCAGCACTGCAAAAAGACAAAAATAAAAATCCATAATCAGTAAACCAACCAAGCCGAGAGACAACCCCTCAGGAGCAACATGCAGACTGGTGTGTTTGAGCAAGCGGCTCGGCACCCGCCCTTCCCATCCCGGGCATGGTGATACCAGCACACAGTCCTGCGGCTGCCCACCTGTGAGCTGGGAGGAGCCGCGTGGGCATCTTGGGGAACACGGCTTCTCCAGGGCTCATTCTGCAGCTCTCATGCAGGGGGTCCTTCTGGAGGGGATAGGAGGGGGCGCTGCAGCCCTTTCTTCTACCCTCTTTTGCTTCTGCCCTAGGCTGGCCTTCACCCCAAACCACATCCCCAAGGCCCTGAGTCACTTCCAGGGAGCCTGAAAATCAGGAGGCTGGGGGGTACATGGCTGTCCCTACACTCCCATGTGGCACGGTCGGAGCCTCAAGATCCCCAGGGGCCTGAGGCAGGGTGAGCAGCATCAGGGAAAGCAGGGATGGAGCTGGAGGCTGAGCTCCAGGAGGAGGGTCCCCTGCTGGCCGGGAGGGAGCTGTGGGCTCCTCTGGCTCCTCTCGGGGACGTTCAGGGCACCCCTTACCTCCACTGTGGCCAGCACAGCTCTCCCTCCTGCGCACAGCTGGAGTCACAGCGCTGCAGTGTGCAGGCGCCCAGGCAGAGCCCACATCCCTCTCTGCGTCCTCACAGCTCTCCGTGTGGGGCTTCCCACACCTTTCGACCTGGACTAAGGATGGCAGGGCAGAGCACCCTCTCCCACCACCCACTCCACACAGCGAGCTGGCCCCTTGGGGCACAGGCATAACTGTGTTTTGAAGCTGTGGTTTTCTTAAAAGTATAATTTTAAAACTACAATCTCCTTGTCTCCTTTTATGTTTCTTCCATTCTGTCCAATGTCTAGTACACAACACCAGAGTTCTACTGTATGCTCACCACTGGACTTGGGCTCTCTTTCTAGGCAACTCATATAACTGCAATTTTTCACCTTTGATCTACTGTCTCCTGGTCACTCCCAACCACTCGCTTGTTTCTCTGTATTTATTTATATTATTTTTTAAATTTATTTTATTTATTTATGTGTGTGTGTGTGTGTGTGTGTGTGTGTGTGTGTGGCCAGCTCAGCCCAAGTGGGTGGCTGGCCTGGCTGGCATGTGGTGCTGGGGGATTGAGCCGCGGTCCATGTGCTTTGCTAAGCTTGTTCTAAGTAGGTGCTTTAGACCACTGAGCCATCTCACCAGCCCTTTATTTATTTATTTTTAAACAATGATTCCACATGTCAGTGAGCTCACGTGGCATTTTTCTTTGCGTCTGGTTCATTACCATGAGGTCCTCCTTCGTGTCCATTCATGTTGTCTCCAATGGCATGACCTCCTTTATAAAGGCTGAATAGTATTCTATCGTGTGACATCTCATTGTGGCTTTGATTTGCATTTCGCTGATGATAGGTGATGCTGAACACCTTTCCACGTGCCTGTCAGTCATTTGTGACCTTCCTTTATCCCTGTGTTTCTTTCTCCTTTCTTTCCATCCTTCCTACCTCCACTGTAAAGTCTTTCTGGATCGTTCACTCTGTTCTCTAGGAAACATGATGGAAAGATCCAGCTGGATAGGGGTCTCAGATGCACAAGGACCTAGCAGCCCTTGGCTGGTACTCACCTCCAGTGTGGGTGGGGGACAAATCCTTATCACGAGCTTGAAGAGGAAGCAGAGTGGCTGGGGCCCAGGGAGTGCAGACCACCCAGCCTCTTGCCTCCCTGACAGGATACCAGGAGCCATCTTTGAAGACCTCCATATTGCAAGTAGCAAAACAGGCTGAGGGAAGAGGAGAGTGCTACTTCTGGGGCAAGACGGGTTCTTGGGATGCCAGACATACACGAATTCCTGTGTTATTATTCCCAAGCTGTATGATTTAGTTCTGGCCACAGCTTGGTTTCCACATTTACAAAATGGGGACAACAACAGGAGGATCGATTGGAAAAAATCTGTGGAAAAGTGTTATTTTTTTTTTTTCTTCACATCTGTCATTGATAGACATTGGGCTGTTCCTAGGTCCAAAATGTTCTGATCCCTTAATATTTCTGGCACCCACTAAATGTGTGTAGATCAACAAAACTCAGGATGAAAGGTTCTCAGGGAGGTGGGCACCCTCTCTGAGGACAGTAAGTTCTCAATGACCCACTGTAAATATGTTGACTTGATCCATGCAGCTGTGTTATACAATGATGGGGCAGCAGATAAGAGGTTGTTAAAGTAGTAAAAAAAATTGTCCCTCCTGACCCTCAGAAGGGCCTGTTATTAATTCATCTATGTGTTGGTCATTATTATGTGCCAGGCTTATTCCAGAAATGGGTCAGAGTAGTGAGCTACACAGCAAAGCTTTTGCTTTTGTGGAGATTCTGGGTCTTTTCTGCCTCCAGTATTCTGACCTATCCCTCCCTAGTTTCAGGATTCCCTAAACCAGGAGCCGAAGGACCAACTTCCCCTCTTCCTAGCTCTCTGTCCCTGCCTTCTTTAATTCCAACTCTGTGCCCTGGGGCAAAATGCCAGGCTCATCAGGAGCTCTGCCAAGGCCTCAGGAGGCCAGAGACAGCTTGTTCCTCCTCCATTGTCCCCTGCACCTCCCCCCTGCCCCCCAAGAGGATGCCGTGTGCAGAGCTCTGGGCTTTGTCAGGCATGGGCTGTCCTCTGAGTCTGGCTGCACTCATCCAGAGCAAAGCGTAGCTGAGCTCCCCCTGCCCCTCACCTACCTTGCTTTTGGAAACTTCAGCATCCCTTGAATTCCCCAGCCTCAGTTTCAGGCGCCAGCCGAAGCCTTCCTGAGATTTCCCAGTTGCTGGTTCTGTCTAACTGTTCATGTTTCTAATCCCCAGGCCTCTGCTTTTGCTTGGACTTCTGAGCAGTGGGCTACAGCTGATAATCTCCAGGGCTCCAGAAGACGCTGTTGAGATGGACACGCCCTGGGCTGATGCAGGGGGCTCAGCATGGACACAAGGAGACCCGGACTTCGGCCCTGGGTCTTCCACTTGCTTGCTGTGTATGCAGGGCAAATCACTTTCCACCTATGGGCTCAGTGTGCTTCTTTGTTCACCCATCCAACCAGCCTGGTGGCTACTCTCCATGGCCTACTGGATGAGGTCTCGGCCCTTGGCTGGGCATTCATGGCCCTTCAACGTCACAGCCATCGGGGATGGAGCTAGAAAACAGGCTTGGTTTCCTTACCGGCTCTGTCTCTGACTCCTGCCTTCCTAGTGAGCTGCATACTGCACCCGAGCCTCCAGCTGTTCTCCTGAATCCGGCAGGCAGGCAGAACCACACTCTGGGCTGCTGGACCCAGAGAAGTAGGCAGATCATGGTATGATCAGCCAGGGAAGAGAAACAAAGGTGGTGGCCAGAGTTCTGCGGAAGCTGAGACCAAGAGAGACCTGGAAGTGGCCAAGAGTGGCTGGGCTTGAATAAGAAAGGAGATCTGATGTTGCTCCTGCCTTGCTGGCCTGAGTGCAGAGGACACAGCCTGGGTATGTGGGCAACGTGTCCTGCTCCGGGCTGCTCAGGGATGGGTACATGGCCCAGCTGTGGTCTTCTGTGGTGAATTTTAAGACTGGAATGGAGGTTTGGGGAAGAGATCTATTCTTCTCCCGTTGGATATATATTGGGAAAAATAAAGTGCACAGATGTCATTTGCCACTTTCCTCAGGTGTGAGACTACAATGAAAGCCAACAGGGAGGAGAGCAGAGCAAAGGCAGAGCTGGACAGCCACCCTGTCATCTTCAGGCCTGGTGCACAGCCTTCTTGAAGCTCCCACTCCTGGGAGCTCTTAGTTTCATGTGCCCTCTTTTTGCTCAAGCCTGTTAGAAATCGTTCAATCACCTGCAACCAGGAGAGTCCTCCCTGATACGGAACCCATGATAAAACTCATCTGCAGAAAGAGCAGTGTGATCAAAGAAGAGTCCTCTTGGCCTCGTGGTGACATGGGGCTCCACTGCTGATGGCTGCTGTCCTGTGAGGGGTCTGATGGGCCCCACTGCTCCTGGCACCAGCAGCAGGGGGCCAGGAGAGCCGCTCTCTGACTCTAAGTGAAGTGTGACCAGAGCCTCTCCATCTGGACACCAGTGTCCCTGCCGTGTGCCTCAGATGCCTGTGACTAGAAAGAGATTGAGCCAATTACTGTCAGGCTCTGTAGCCCAAGGTAAGTCATGTACATGCACACAGCTCAGGGGAAGGGGATTAGTTGAACACCAAGACCAAGACTGGGACACAGAAAGCACCCCTGGGACTAAGGGTGCCTCTTAAAGTCTGAAGAAGAAACTTGGGAGAAAACCCCCATGTCCCTATGATACCCATCTTAGCAGTAGAAATCTCCACCTCTGGTTATAACTCCACATGGACAGTGCTTCTCCAAATAGACTTGGAGGTGTCTCCCTGGGAGGTAGAGGGTTAGAGGAGGAGCCCAGAGCCTCCGGCCTGCAGAGGTTCCCAAATGTGGCGGGTCAGGGTGAAGATGAGGTAGAACCGAGCACTGGGGGTTGCGATGCAGAACTCACAGTTTTCTGGGTTTGCACTCAGAGTAGAATGAGAAGATCTGAAGAGCCAGCAGCCTCTAGCTCTCATTTCACATACAACCCAGTGGCCCTTAACACATTTTTCCTGCCTGCATAGGTGATACTCAGCTTCTTTGTGTTCCAATTTGTACATCATTTTCATCTCTGTAACTATACACTGGTGCCTCAAAACTGATTCTTCATTAGCTGTTGGATGATGATTTTCATCCTCTCTTGGTGGCCACCTGCCACCTCCTTCTGCGAGGAGAGAGAAGGCTCGATCTCTCCCCAGGCAGTGGGGTACAAGATGTGTTCATGGTGGAGCTAGACGCTTTGCTATTGATGTGTCAAGGGGACCCCAAACCCTCTGGATGCCTAGGACCTAGGGTTCGCTTGTGGATTCCAACTTGCAGGGCAGAGGACTGTTTTCTTCCCGGTCACACCCTCCCCACTCTTCTCCTATGGTCCTTGCCTCTAATGGGGTGGGGAGGGAGCCCAGTGGCCTTGGCTTTTAGATAAAGACAACAGTGATCTCATTGGCCAGGGGTGGTGGCAGCATAGCTCATGCTGTGGCAGTGGAGAAGATGACAGAGAGAGGTAGTGGAATTATGGGAAGGGAGCAGTGGCTCAATCTCTCCTGTCCCAGAGAACAAGAGGTTGCCTTGGGAAGGTTGTTGCCTCCCAGACCCAAGATAGGCACAATGCCTGTGTAAGAAGAACCACAGCTTTGCAGTACAAAGCAGGATTAAGTGCCCCCCCACTCCACTTTTCCCTTAAGAGCCAGTTACAAAAATGATCGCCAGGGGGCAGGAGAGACCTCTTTAGGAAGACCACAGTCTTCCCAGCCAGCTGTTTCCCCCACAGCGGCCCTCATCTTTCCCAATTAACCTCCCCTATGGAAAACCAGAAAACATGTATGGTATGCAGGGTGAACTGGCGGAGACTTGGGCATCCCTAAGTATGACCTAGGAAAAATCAAATCCTCAGCATGTCTTTCACGTTATAATAAAATACAAAGTAAACTAGTAGATACTGAATTTGTATACGACTCTTAAGTGAAATCATTGCAAACATTCTACAATTAACACGAGCTTGCTCCAGTTAGTGTTTATTTATGTCTGATTGCATTCTTCAAATGGCAACACATTTCTGATCATGACCGTCCACGATTTCTTCAAATTCTCAGTAAGCATCACGAAGGAGACATTTTGTTTGAACAAATTGGTGATAAAACTTTACAAGCAGCTTTACAACCACTCAAAAATATGTAGCTGTTGAAACTGTCTTTAAACACTGTCACAGCCTTCTCTTTTTATTCTGCATTGACAAATGCACTGTTCCCATCTCTTGTGACACACACGGAACTTGCCATCCATCAGCGATTTTTGGTTCAAGTGCCCTGAAATAAAAATGAAGCACTGGCTTAGAGAGCAGCCCATTTTTCTAGCCGTCTCTGTAATCTGCAGCTAGAAGAGTTCGACAGCCAACACGCCAGGAACAGCCCAAGCCCCCGGAGGAGCCTGGCCTGTCCCAAGGTGTTCTGACGTCACTCTTCTGACCCCACACCCGTCAGAGCACCGCCCTTTGTTCAGAACCAAGCAGAAGTGTCCCAGTCAGGTATTGACAGGCGTTACATGGATGAGTCTCAAAACATCATCCCGATGGAAAGAAACCAGACGCTAAGAAGTACAGGCTGCAGGATTCCGTTGAGTTGAAATTCTAGAACAGGAAAAAGTAATTTGTAGTGATGGAAAGCAGATGAGTAGTCAGTCGTCTGGGGCAGTGGTGCTGGGCTTGGAGAGAGGGCTGGCTCCGAAGGGCCACAGGGGGAGCCCGAGAGGGCTCTGTCCTGATTGTGGTGGGGGCTCCATGGCTGGTCAGCCACATACACCATGGTGAACATCTTAGTACTCTATTCATCATGGGTGCATTTTACTGTAGATAAATCATGAGTCATTAAAGTTGATTAAGAAGAAGAAAGTGGACCTGTTTGGACAATGAATCATGTGGTTTTTGTATTATGTGCAGATAGAAATTCAGGGCTGTCAGCTGATGGTAGGGCCACTAGGAGTCCTCTCCTGCTCTCCTTGCCTCTGGCCCTCACCTGTCCTGGCCTGTGCTCTATGCTTTCTGGGAACAGGAGACCCCCCACTCCTGTGGCATTTCCCCGGGCCGCCTCATCCACCAGGAGCAGCAGCATGCTATGCATCTGGTTGCCAAAGGACCTGTGCAGGGGGAGGTGGCCACCTTTGCTGCTTGGGGTAAGATCGCTGTCTTGAATTTGATGGGACCTACTCTGGCTGCCCTCCGAGGAGCTATAGGGGATGCTCAGCCCAGGAATGATGTCATATGTGTGACAGCAGCCCCCTCTGCTGAAGGCTGAGGGCACCACTATTTTTCTGCACACCTGCAGCCCCTTTAAAGCACTTCCACTGGCCTAGGAAGGGTATGCAGACTGGAGTCAGAGAGGAGGAAGATAGGACATAAAAGAAAGAAAGAAATGCCCACTTTTTGGTGCAGGGGATTGTGGGAGGCGGAAGCATAGAGCTTGAAATAGAGGAAGGAGATGTGAGAACTGTTCCACAAAGGAACACTGAATTCCTTTTCTGGGCTTCGGTCTAGGGGAGGTGTGGGCAAACTTTTCTATAAAGGTCTCCATAGGAAATATCTTAAGCTTGTGGATTAATGCCATCTTTGCAAAAACTATTTAATTTTGCCATTTCAGTGTGAAAGCAGCTGGAGATGCTATATAAATGAACGAAAGTGACAGCATTTCAATGCAATTTTATGGATGCTGAAATTTGAGTTTACGTAATTTTCATGGGTACTAAAATCTTATTTTGAATTTTTTTCTCTTAGCCATTAAAACACATAAAACACATTCTTAGCTCATTGGAGACTTCCAAAACAAATGGTGGACCTGATTTGGCAGGCGGAGCATAGCTTGCCAGCTCCAGGTTTAAGAGGTTCAGTTGTATATGTGCGCTGAAGCTAGAGGGCTTCTGAGGGATTTCTCTTGGATATGGGGGTTTTAGCATAGCTAAAGAAGCCATGACCTTTCGCTTTTCTGGGATGTTTCAGTTCCTGTGTGTTGTGGATGAAACCCAGAAGTCCTTTCAGCCCTTGATGGAGCTAATGTATTTTAGATTTCTGAGTACAGTCCCTGTTCATACAACAAATATACTGTTTGTCTTTAATTTGTTTGAATTTGACTTTCAAATAATTTTTCAGGAATCTGTAGGAATGGCATAAGTAAAATGATAAAAGAGGAGTAAGTATTGACATACACGTGTTAGAAATTATTATCGGTTAGCTTTATGTTATTATAACAAAATGCCAGAGGCAAATTAACTTTATTTTTTTTTTCAGATTAACTTTATAAAGCAAAGAGGTTTATTGAGTTCATGGTTCTGGAAGTTCAAGTCCAGATCAGGTAGCCCCACTGATTTGGTCTCTGGTGAGGGCCTAATGACCTTTGGCATCAGTGTGGGAACATGTGGGAGAAAGAAATCACATCTCGGAACAGGAAGCTAGAGAGTGTCACAGGGTCACTCTTACAATGAGTCGTTCTCTCCAGGGCTCAGGGGTCTCATGAGAACTTGGTTAGTTTCTCTTGAGGGCAGCTCCCCCAGTGACCTGAGGGCCTCCTGTGAGTCCCCACCTCTTAAAGGTGTCACCTGTCCTCAACATCACCGCATGATAGGAAACACACCCCTACCGCATGAGCTCTTGGGGGTGCTGCTTGCACCATATCCAGGCCACAGCCGGAACCAAGGACTCCAAGTACTCGGTTTTGGGGATAGGATCTGGCTATGTTGCCCAGGTTGGACTCAAATTCCAAAGCTCGTGATGGTCCCCCCTTAGCTTCCTAAGTGCTGGCATTACAGGCACATGCTACCATTCCAGGCCAAACTCTGGGGTTTGCTGAGGTCTAACAGTAAGTATGTGTTGGGTGACTACCTGAATGAGGGCCAGGGTGTGAGCCCGGCCAGGAGTTAATACGCAAGCTAACAGAAGAGTGGCCACAGTGCCTATAGCATCCCTTTCCTCACAGTCCAGAGCACAGCAGAGGTGAGCAGCATGGTCTGTGGAGGAAGCTGGGCCCGGCCTGTCTCGCACGTGCGATGCTGAACACCTGTGCACTGTTAGTTCCACCTACACTCACAGACATCCTCAGCCAACTCTGCCATTTGCTTGCTGTCTTCTCCCTCCTGGGCCAGGACCCACTCAGACTGAATCCCCATGTCCTTCCTTCCACTGTTCCCCCTTCTCCTCCATTATCCTTGGGCTTGCTCTTGAGAGTTTCTTCTGGTCAGAAATTGATTACCTCAGTGTGGTGCTGTGGGTTGCCCCAGCCTACCTATCCTGGTCACTTCAGAGGCTTTCTTGGGCCAATGTTTTGCATACTGAATGAGGTAAAATGGCAGGTTGGCTCAGGGTCAAAGCCCTGCTTCATTTCAGTTGTGTCCCTACGTGGAATCAAGCGACCCTACTGTCTGCCATGTTGTGACATCCTGTGGGGAGCTAGGCTTCAGGAACATGGGCGGTATGGCTGTAAGAGGCTAGTGTGGCTGGCCACACATATTTCTTCTGTGTTCCCTTTCCTGGCTTCCTGTCCCCTCTCTCATCTGTCACCAGCCTCCATCTCTGTGTAGCCAACAGGTTGTAATTATGGATTCTGGGCCTGCCTCCCCTCAGGGCTGGGCCCTACTGTGTGGTCCTCACAGAGTAGGCCTGTGGTGGGCCTTGGTTATGTCTGCTAACTGAAACTGAATTAACAGTGCAACAATGGGCTCTGCCCAACCCTGACTGGAACCTGGAAGCTGTAGCCAGCCCCTACTGCCATGTCCTCAAGGACCCTCTGCCACAGAGATCCCTGCCTGTCACTGCACTCCAGAACATTCTGTCATGTTTACTAGCAGGAAGTCCAGGGGGGTGGAGTGAGCTGGGGACCAAAGAGAGATTCCTAAAACACCACAGAGCAGAGAGGGAGGAAGACCAGGATGGGGACAATGTCAGGGTTACAGAAAGGGACCTGAGCCAGAGCAGAGAAAGCCAGAAGCAGGGGTCGGGGAAAGAGAGCTGTGCGGGTTCCTGCTGGAGTCCCCTGGGGGAGCAGGGAGGAAAGCAAGCTGGCTTTTCCTGGGGCGGCCATGCACAGAGCACACACAGCTCCTTCCCTCAGCCTCTCAGTAGCATTCTGTGCTCTTGTCCACTTTCTTCCTCTTAGAAGTCTTGCCCTCCTTTGTCCTCTCTCCCCAGGTGACCTCATCTAGCCCTGGGCCTTTGTATGCCTCCTATACACCAATGACTCTGACATATTTATCTCCTGCCCTGACATCTTTCCCAAATTCCAATGGTCCTCTCTGTTACTTAACTTCAATTTCTACCCCCAAATCTGTTCTTTCTTAGTGTTCTCACTTAGGAGAAATCATACCCCCAGGGGGTGAAGCCCTCACCAGCAAGCCGTCAGGGCCACCACAGTTGACCTCAGTGGGCACTTCGCTCTGTGGCAGACTGCTTCTCTCAAGCCTACCACCATGTCTTGCCCCGACTGCTCCAGTTACCTGCCAAGTGCTCTTCATGTTTCCATCACTACTCTCCATGCCGCCGATCCTTTACACTGTCGCCAGAGTGATGCCATTAAAAATGTCCATCAGGTTATGCCACATCTTTAAGATACTCTACTGATGTCCTGTTGCCCTGAAAATAAGCACCCTTTTTGGCACCCTGATTTGTTTAATGGCTTTAGGTACAATGAATGGCCTTTCTCTTGCTCCCTCATTCCTATCACTCCAGGATCTTTCTATTTGCTCTTCCTTTTGTCAGAAAGAATGCCCGTGTCAGCCCCAGCTCATGGTCCCTCAGGTACAAGTTCATACATATCTCCTCAGTGAGGCATCCTTTCTCCCAGTCATTTTCTAGATCATCACATTGTTTTGTACGTGTTTTAGAAAATCCACAGAAGTTAGCACTACCCAAAATTATCTTGTTTATTAGTGTACTTGCACATCCCCTAACTCTCCTCATTAGGACAAATAATTCTGAGAGGAAGGGCCCTGCTCTATCTTATTTTTCATGCCTTCACCTGTTTAAACGCTTAGAATATAGTAGATGCTAGACAAGTATTTGTGCAGGGAGTGAATAACCAGTGAGGTGAATGGGACTAGGCTCAAGGAAGAGGCGGGGGAGAGCAGATGTTCCTAACGGTGTCTCTTGAACTTCTGCGTTCTTCTAGGTCAGAGAACTACTCGAGGTCGGCCATTTTGATGTAAAGTGTCAGTGAGCAGATAGAAGGCTCGTGCAAGGCCAGGATGAGGGGTCGGGGAGTGCGGGGGGCAGCGAAGGTACAGAAGATGCTGTTCTGCAGGGAGTTTGCTCTGTTCCTCAGCCCTGAGTAGCACAGCTTTTCCACTGTGACATTCTGTAACTTTCCATGCAGTCTTTCCTTACAGCTCTCTGGGGGTAATTTTCCACCTGCCAGTCTACACCATCAAGAGCAATGGTAACATAATGAACTCACTGAGAAAGCAATTACGGACATAATACCATTCACAATAGCATTAAGAAAAATTAGGACTGGTGAGATAGCTCAGGGGACTAAGCGCCTACTTAGGCAAGCGCAGAGACTGGGGTTTAATCCCCAGCACCACATGCTATGCCATGAGTGTCCTGAGCCAGGCACTGAGACTGGGCCTGGTGGCATATGCCTGTAATCCCACTGCTGGGGAGGCTGAAAACAGAACAATCCCTATGAGTCTGCGCTGAGTAGTCAGACCTTGTGCCAAATATACAAAAAAGAATAAATTTTTAAAAAGAAAAATTAAATACTTTGGAATTAATTTACCTCATGAGCTGCAAGACCTCTACAATGAAAATTATAGTACCCTGAAAAAGGAGATTTAAGAGGACATCAGAAAATGGAAAGATAGGCAAAACCAATATTGCCCAAATGACTATATGTCCAAAACTGATTTAACACAATCTCAATCAAAATACCATCAGCATTTGTCACAGAACTAGAAAAAAAAATATCCTAAAATTCATATGGAACTAGAAAAGATCCAGAATAACAAAAGCCATCCTGGGCGATGTGAGCAAAGCAGGAGGCAAAACAATTTCAGATTTCACGTTATACTACAAAGTTACAACGACAAAAGTAAAAACAGTATGGTACTGCCACAAAAACTAGTAGATCAATGATACAGAACCAAGGATGCAGAAACAAACCCAGCTACATTCAGGCGTCTGATCTCTGACAAAGGAGTCAAAGCATATGATGCAGGAGAAATAGCCTTGTTTATACGTGGCGCTGGAAAACTGACTATCTGTAGGCAGAGTGAATCTAGACCTGTTTCTTTCCCCATGTACTAAACTAAAATAAAAATGGATCAGAGAGCTTAGTGTTAAAATAGAAACAACTTGTAGAATATAAAATAGGCAAAATCTTTAAAGACAGGCCTCTGAAGGACTTTCCAAACAGAGTCCCAATTTCACAAGCAGTAACATCAAGAATCAACAAATGGGCCAAGTGTGGTGGTGCACACCTGCAATTCCAGTGCTCAGGGCACAGAGGTAGGAGGATCACTGTGAGTTCAAGACCAGCCTGGCTACATAGCGAGTTCAAGGCCAGCCTGAACTGCATAGGGAGACCCTGTCTCACAAACAGTAATCTAAACCAAACCATGTGAACATATCAAATTAAAAAGCTTCTGCATAGCAAAAGAAACTACTGAATCAAAAGATCACCTACAGGGGCTGGTGAGATAGCTCAGCAGACTAAAGCACCTGCTTAGGCAAAGTGCAGGGACCTCAGTTCATCCCCAGCACCACACGCTGTGCCAGCCCCGCCCCCAGGGAGGGCTGAGCTGGCCAGAGTCTGGGTGTCGTGGTGCACACCTGTAGTCCCAGCACCGGGGAGGCAGAAAGCAGGAGGATTACCACGAGTCTGAGAGGTGTAGGGAGACCCTGAACAACCAAACACATTTTAAAAGAAAGATAACCTACAGAACATAACAAATTATTTGCCACATATTTCTCAGGCAGAGGACTAATATCTGGAATATATAAAGAACTCAGAAACATTAGACCCCACAAAAGACCCAATCAAAAAAAAAAAAAAAAAAAAAGGGCAACTGAAATGAATACACTTCTCAGAAGAAGTACAAGTGGACAATGCATGAAGAAATGCTTGACATCATTGGCCACTGAATAAATCCAAGTTAAAATAACACTGAGATTCCATCTTACTCCAGAAAGAATGATCATCATTAAGAAATCAAATAATAACAAGTACTGAAACAGCTATGAGGGAAAAAGAAATTTTCTTTTTCTTTTTCCCACATTGTTGGGGGGAATGTAAACTAGTAGAGTAACTATAGAAATTAGTATGGATATTCCTCAAAAAACTAAAGATAGCATCATCCAATACAGCAACCTTAGTTGAATTCCTATTACTTTGTTAAGTGAAATTTTGTATTGTTTCTAAGTTTTGTTTTTTTTTAATGTATTCATTACAGGATCTACAAGGTCTCACTACACAGATTGGATTGTAGTGATCCTCCTGTTTTCAGCCTCCCAAGCACTGGGATTACAGGTGTGCGCCACCCCGGTTCCTGTGTCTGCCTAAGCAGCGTTGTTTTGTTTGTTTGTTTGTTTGTTTGTTTCTCTGTTACTATCTTGTATTCTAAAACGGAAATTAAAATTCCAGCTAGTCTACTTCTGGGGTATCTTCCTGAAGGAGTTAATGACATCAGATTACAATGATGCATTGCACATCCATGTTTATAGATGCTCAAGGCATAATAGGCAAATCTTGGAAGTGACCTCCACGCTCAGCAGCAGATGAATGGGTAAGGAAAACGTGCACCACTCTGCCATAAAGAAAGATTAAAAAAATCCCGAGTCATTTGTAGGAAAATGGATGCATCATGAGGCCGTAATGTTAAGTGAAATAAATCAAATGCAGAAGCTGAAATATCGCAGTTGCTCTTTTATGAGTAACTCAAAATAGAAGCAAATAGAGGAACCAAATAAAGACAGGTCATGGAAAACGGAGAGATGCAACTTTTGCAAAGTGGAAGGGGACCCACAGATGGAGGTGGTGGGGGCAGGGATGGGAGGAGAGTGGAATGCGGGACGAATTGAGAAGTCTTACATGCATGTGCCAGCTCCGCACGATGCTGAATGCAGTCATTACGCACTGCAGACATGCTAACATAAATATTTAAGAATTTAAAAACGACAAAGTGACTCAGAGTGGCTGTCGGGGGCTGAGCCTGCCAGCAAGGGAGCCCTCGGTGTGTCCTTCACACCTGGTACTGCTGACTCCCAGCTCTCCTTGGGTAGGGAAATCCTGATGTGTGACACACAGGATGTTCCTTTGTGGCTTCCTTTACAGAGAAGGCTTAAACAAAGCTGTGATACACAGATACACACACACACACACACACACACACACACACACACACACACAGAGAGACAGAGACAGAGACAGAGACAGAGAGAGACACAGAGAGAAACACAGAGAGACACAGAGAGTGAGAGAGACAGAGAGAAACAGAGAGAAACAGAGAGAGAGACAGAGACAGAGACAGAAACAGAGACAGACAGAGAGAGACTCACATATGTTTTTGTCTACAATTCCTGGCTCATAACTC
Organism: Octodon degus; assembly: GCF_000260255.1. Taxonomy (NCBI): domain Eukaryota; kingdom Metazoa; phylum Chordata; class Mammalia; order Rodentia; family Octodontidae; genus Octodon; species Octodon degus. Next base: position 3,231,771 of record NW_004524643.1, read on the forward strand.
CCACAGTCCTTGTCATTTCCTAAATTGCTAGAACAATAAGGTTAAATGATTGGCCTTTTGTCTTTGGTTTCTGAAGCAGCTTGCAACAGCTTCTGAATGATAAGTGTGAAAGACAAGTCTCTAGTTACAGCATTGAGGCACCTTAGCCCTCAGAGATGGCTGCAGAGAGCCAAGTCTCTGTCTCCACCTTTCCTTGCTCTTACCCACCAACCCTGCCCCAGGAAGCCATAGAACTAGAATCTCTCTTCCCCAGAGCGGGGGCCATAGACTCTAAAACTACAGTGTAATTTCCCCCTGTGTTTCTTTCTTGGAGCTGGCCGCAGATAAATTCTCAGACCTGCTGTCTGGCAGTAGATTCTAAAGCCCCGATCTCAGAAGGGCCCTGTGGCCCATACCTGGGAGAAAGAAATGCTGCTGCCAAGAGGCCAATACGTACCTGAAAAGACAGGCCCTACTGTGTTTCTTCAGTGTTATCTCACTTGCTCAGATTCTTTTTTTCAAAAAACTTATTTATTTATTTGGTACTGGGTCTCACTGTACAGCTCAGATGCATACTGATCCTCCTGTCTCTGCCTCCCCAGTGCTGGGATTACAGGCATGCCGCACCATGCTCGGTCTCAGTGGCCAGCACAGCATGTAGTACTGAGGACTGAACCCAAGTCCTTGTGCTTGCCTAGCAGGCACTTAGACTGCTGAGCTATCTCGCCAGTCCAATCAAATTCTTTCTGTCTAATTCCATTTTGGTCCTGTTGTCTGTGCTAGTGCAATGAAGTCTCCATAAACACCCTCAAGGATGGGGTTGGGGGCTTCAGGACAGCTGAACACGGGGAGGTAACAGAAAGACAATAGGAACTCTTCCTGAACCAGGTGGGTAACGCACCCCAGCTCCATAGGGACAGAAGCTCCTGTACGTGGGACCCTTCTGGACCTTGCTGTATGTATCTCTACATCTGCTTATTTGTCTTATATAACAACTTTTCTTGTAAATAAACAAATATAAGTTATTTCCCTTAGTTCTGGGAGCACCTCTAAGAAAATAACTGAACCCAAGTAAAGGGGTGAGGAGGTCAAAATTTGTAGGCAGTTGGCCCGAAGTTCTAGAGGCCAGGATGTGCAAGTGCCTTTTGAGGTCGGGACAATCTCATGGGACTGATGCTACCTTCAGGTAGAGACCGTGTCAGCCTGCACTTTGAGCCTGCCTGTTGGTGTCCATAGTGGAATCTGTCCCTTGCTCACCAGCAGGGAGAAAGCCCCTCATGTTTGATAACAGAAGTGATCTGTGTGTACAGTGGGAGAAAGTGAGTTTGTTTTACTTCTATAATATGTCTTCTGAGATCATTTTGCCTCCAAGTTGAAACTAAAATCTGTGGTCTGCAGCTCAGCTCAGAGCAGATGCTAAGAAGCAAATTCTCCCCAGGAGTTTGGACCGGAGTCTGGGAAATGACTATTTATCACTGTTTCCTTTCCTTTGTGTCTCTCTGTGGTTGTTGAAGTTTCAGTTTGGGGAAAAAAAAACAAAAATAAAAATAGCAACCTGTTTACGATGATGGGGAGAGATAAAGCTTTAACCTTTCAAAGAGAGGAAAGAGGGAGGCAGAGGCCTGAGAACATTGCTTTCATGAGTGACCAGAAGCCTCAGGGGGCTTGTAACACTCCCATGTTTACATGAGGTTTACAGAACCAAGGAAGGCTGGGAGCCCAGGCTGGTGAGACCCCGGCCTCCTCCTCTGTTGCCCATGGCCCAGGTGGGCTTACCGCAAGGGGAACCCCGCGAGCCACCAGCTGTTGTCCCAGCAACCCCCCCTCACCTGCCATGCTGCTTCCGCAGGGCTCCCACCTCCCTGGGCTGGGGTGGCTGCTTCCTGGTTCCCTTAGCAACGCCAGGAAGAGGCAGCTCAAGAGCATAGTGCAGTCGTCTTGCAGGGACTTGGCCTCTCCCAGCAACCCATCTTATTGACCTACAAGCCCAGTAGCATGGTAGATCCCATGATATTCCTGTGGTCCGAGCTCTTGTCACTTTTTGGGTTCCTTCATGTCTGATCCATTAGTCTAGGCCTTGCTTCTTAATTAATTCATGAGCTTCTGCAATAGCACAGAGTAACGAGGGGCACTCAGACTTTGTTCTCTAACATTCTGGCTCTTTCTACAGTTTTCAAGGGGATGAGGACAGCAATAACCTGCTCTGATCAATCCAGACTCCAGGATCAAAGCTGTTGGAATCCAGTTAGCCTAGCTGTCTTTCTGTAGTAGCAGGCATCTCTCATGAACCATCTAGAGAAGAGTTTTTGTCTTGGAACTGTTAAAGCAATGACAACACGAAAGTTTGTCTGGCATGACAGCTAACTGAAATCAAAGGTGGCTTCGAACTTTTTGTAGAAGGCTGAGCTGGACTCTAAACAATGAGAACCACACACGGATTTAAACACACATAGATGTACAAGTTTCTGCAAAGCAGATGAAGTATGCAGTGGCTGGTGCTAATCTATCTTGCATAGGAGGCCGTGACAACTGCAGCCAGGTATGGCTGAGCAGGTCACTGCTGTTCCTGATTCTGTTGGTTTCCTCTGATTTTCTTAACCCTCATCTTCATCTCAAGCTGTGTTCCTGCCATATTGCCTGCGTTGACATGACTTGCTTTCTTAAAATGTGATTATAATCAATAGTAGAGAATCCTGTCTCCTTAACAGCTTCACAGCTTCTTCTCTAAGTTCACAGTGAATGAGAAAGTCTTCAGTATATATAT
>NW_004524643.1:3234613-3261473 GCF_000260255.1 Octodon degus
GCTATGCAGCTCAGACTCGTAGTGATCCCCCTGTTTCAGCCTCCCCAGTGCTGGGATTACAGGTGTGGGCCACCATGCCTGGTTTCAGTGGGCGGCACAGCATGCCTGGGGTTCCGAGGCCATCATGGCATGCAGTACTGGGGATTAAACCCAGGTCCTTGCATTTGCCAGGCAGGTGCTTAGACTGCTGAGCTATCTCCCCAGCCCAGTAGCTAAATTTCTGAAGATATTTTTTTAGTCAGTGTGACTGGCACTACACAAGCTCCTTAAGATAATAGGGATATCTTTTGCCCACAGAGCCAGCTTGACACTCAAATGGGTCCTTTCTAAGACACCTGGTTCAGGACTTTGAATCTGAATCTCACTTGACATTCCACACACTGCATACAGCTTGTTTCATTTTCATTTTCAAATCTGGCATTTTTCCACATTTGGGTTCTCTTTGTACTCTGCACCTGACATTTGGTCCATGCTTCTGGGTCTATTCCTCTGCACTTAGATCAAAACTCTCTTTCCAGCCTTGTCCCCAAAACTTCTCTTTGACCCAGATCCCTCCAGGGGGGTTCTATCAGCTGTATTTCGTTTATGTGCAGACCTGAGACACAGCTGAGCATCTCTGCCAGCTTCCACCTATGCCCAGGATTAGCTTGTCCCCAACTATGCCTCAAGCTGGACTGTTTCCTAAGAGCAAGTGGCTGGCATGGATGAATGCAAGGCTCCTCACTGCTCAACGCCATTGGCTCTCCATCATCCCAGTCTCCTGGCATTAGGCTCTTGTGTGTAGCACTTGAGGTTTGGCTTAACCATTTCACGGTCACCTACAAAGACCCTACGTCCGTGTTTCTCCCCCCCGCCCCCCGACAGTTTGTCCAGCAGTATTAGCCCTTACATCTGCTTAGTGGCTCACAGTCAACAGAACACTTTAACATGTTCTTATGCTTTATCTTATTTCCCTACTTCCCTGGCTTTGTTTTGCAAATGAGACTCTGGGCCAATGGATCCATTAGGCATGTTAGTGCCCAGGGCCTGTGAGAGTTTTAATTATAATTTCTTTTTGAAAACAGAAAAATGAGTATAAAATAATTTATAAAAACAAACTAGACTAGATTATATTTCTTTCTAAAGTATTGTTCATGAGATACATTATTAAAATATTGTTTCAAGTATTATTTTATGGAATAAGAGTTTATTATTATTTTATGAAAAGACTTCATAAAGGCAAAAGGTATCTGAGGCTCACACAAACTTTCATGTTGCCCTGAAAGACCCTCCCCTTCCAGTCAGTTTGGTGCCAACATCAACTTGCTGTGTAAATCTGGCTTTCTTAACAGACCAGTACTGATTTTTTTTCCACCACAAAAATGTGAAGAAAAATTTCTATACCTATTTCTTTTCCAGAGCTTTTATTAAGGCAGTGGAAATAACCCTGGCAGGGCTAAACTTGTTAGAAGAAAGTCTTGTATCCTGTGTAGGATAATTTCAGTTGCAAATAATAGGCATCCATCTCCAATCAGCTTAGACAAAAAGAAAACATAACATGTTTGTTCTCATGAAGGAAAACTCCAGTGTTCAATTTAGGCATAAGTCATTTAGGAACTCAAAAACTTTGTCAGGAATCTTTTTCTGTTCTCTGTCTCTTAGGCTTGCTTTCCTCTATGATAGATTTCATTCCTAGCGTATGTTCCCCACATATTGAAAGAATTCTAGAGTCTGTGGACTTTCAGGACTCCAGGTGAAAAAGAGACTCTTCCAGGAAACAAAACAGTAAATAAAATCCTCTCAGGGAGCAAGCCAGTTTCTTAGCGGACTCCAAGTTAGTGTTTGCTTTGGTGTCTTGGGCATCATTCTGTACTCTGTCTGGGTAGCTTTTTTTTTTCTTCCATAATTTTACTGAGAAACAAATAGCAATGAAACAGTTTTAAACCAAATTGGTAGGACAGTTTCAATAATTAACACACTGCATACATTCTTCCTAGTGGTTAGTTGCTGTACATTTGCAAACACTATTAGAACAAATCCCTCTATTCATTAAGAGAATGCAACTATATATCTATCCTAACCATTCTGAATACACAGATACAAAATGGACATTCATCTTTATCCCCTTTTTTGTTAAGTTCCATTATTTGAATATTATAGGTGTGTTAACTCAGCAAAATATTCTAAAAGAGTCCAGTAGTCCATAACAATATTGGGTCTTCCGCTTGACTAGCAATGTCAGAAATTGTTGACCTGAGTCCCCTACAGCTCAACATAACAGCATGGCTTTACTCCTTATACTTCATTTTTATACTTTTCTGCTGGATGGTTAAGACCAAGGTAAAGCAGGACGTATGCAACAAGAGTTGTAGCTTTTGAGTCTAATAAGGTCGGTGAAATCTCCTCAGGATTTATCCTGAGATCCTGTACCTCAGATTGTAGAACCTTTGTGAGTGTTAGCCATGTGAATGAGTCACGGCCATTGCTTGGCCAATGTGCTCTCTGTGAAAGCCTGAGAGAATGTTTTCTCTCCATGTGACTCTCCTTAGGCACACTCTACATCATCGATCACTTTCCTCTGTGGCCCCATAATCTCCTTGATCAGAAAATTTGGGACACTACCGAGTTACATGACATTACAGTACAAGTTCTCCTATGTCCTGAGTCTTAATTGACCTTGGTAGGCTAGGGCTAAAATGTTGGCTCTCCTTGCGGCCCCCCTTTCTCTCTAATTTTGGTCTGCCAACTTAGGTTGTTAACCCTCCAGAAGACAGGCTTATTGTTATTACCATACAACATAGGCTGTTAAGCTTAACCTCACTATATGTCTGAATATCAAACATCTTAGGCATAACATGGAACAGGTATTTTTCGTCAAGTATTGATATGTTGAACTTTAAGTTCCTACAGAATATGATGAAAAAACATATAAAAATTAGAATATATTTTAAAATAGGCATAATGAATTATATAATTCTTATGTTTACACATAAGTCCAGAAATCTAACCATCTACAACCTTGAAGCAGGACAGTCCCACAGCATTCTTTTTCCTGTCTCTTGCCTTTATTCACCACCCCCTTCTTTTTGAACAATCATCTATGTCTGGGTAACTTGAGAATTAATCCTTCTTACATCCCATCCCATGAGTGACAGTCACACATGTACCCTTGAAAGAGAGGAAGAGAGTTTCCAACTGAGGAAGCCCAAGCAGCCCATACAGCATGTCTACTCTAGGACTGTATTAGTGAGGTTTCTAATGTTACTCTCCTGCAGGACTTAAGAACTACTTGAGATTTATTCAGAACCTCTAATTAATTTTCCAGACCTGAGTGCTGTGGGAGTCCACTAAGGTTATGAGTAGCAATTTTTAGCTTTACTTCTAGAGATGATAAATGCTAAAATATTTTCAGAGGTGGCCATAAGCTAATCATTTTGCTAAACATCCAGCAGATATCTCATTGAAATTCCATCACATGCTTGGCTTCTGGGGGGGCTTTAGATTATAAGTGCCAGACATCAGTTTTGGCGAGCTAAGTAAAGAAAATATGTATTGAAGGATAATAGTGTATCTCATCCCTATCAGAAGAAGGATAGGAACTTGGAAGGCAGGAATCCATACTTGCTTGATCTTGTAGGCTTTCTAGAAGGTGGACTGGGGACAAATCTGGTGCATCCTAGTGGCTCCCAGTCCTATTATCTCTGACCCAAATAGCACATTCCAGAGAGAGAGAGAGAGAGAGAGAGAGAGAGAGAGAGAGAGAGAGAGAGAGAGAGAATCTGATTGTTTACCCTGGGTCACAAGTATCTATTGTTGGACCAATCAGGTTAAAGGATCACATAGCACAGGCCTGACCACTGTGAGCTCTTACCTTTTGATGTGAGCTGTTCTCAGAGAAACAGACTTACTATGAGTCTGTTGACCAAAGGGTGGTAAATGCAGAAGAATTTTATCAGTCAGGATCCTGGCACACTCAAAAGTAGATAATTAGAGTATTGAATAAGGAGATTAAGTGAGAAGCGTTCAGGGACGGCAACAAGGATTTTTGCAGGATCTTGGGGCAAGTAGAAGTAGAAGATGTCATCATCCCAGGCCTGAAGGAGAAAGAAGCAGTGGGTGCCTTCCAGAAATTGTGGAGGGAGCTGTTAGGAGAAGTCTGCCAGAAGAAGCTGTGGTGTTTGGGAGGTGGCTGCAGCCAACCCACGGCAACCCAGAGCTGTGGTACCCAGGGGAATAAGCACCAAGATGTCACTCTTTTTCTACCATCATATTTCTCAGGTGTGACTAGAAGTCAGAGGGCAAAGGAGTCACTGGGTACAGCTTATAAAGCCTACCTCTTGGACTAGAGGAGGGTAAAGAAAAATGGAGAGAAGATGGAGAAACAGCAAATCCAGGGGAGAGTTGGTGTTTGAGCTTGGGCAACCTGACCCTGGAACATGGGCCTTTGACCCCATATACTCTTATCACCTCTCACACCAAGACCCTGAAGCCAAGTGACCACATACAAGTCAAATGGATTTCTTCAGCTCTCTGGTTTTTTTTTTTTTTTTTGTGATATCAGTTCTTGGCTGCAGCAGCAAGAGCCCTGAACCCAGCCTCCTAAGAATGGTGCAGAAAAACCCAGACTTGCTGCTTTTTCTCTAGGCCTCCTCTGGGATTCATACAGCCATGTGGTTTGGGACATCAGAGGCAGCCAAAGAAGAGCCCAAGCTTCTAGGCACCATGCAGGCAGCTCCATGCTCCAGTGAATAGGCATGTGATTGAGATTAAACTGCACTTCCATTAAGCCTCTCTTCTCTCATTCCTCAGGGGAGCGTTCTCCAGCCTCACCACACTCTTGCGAGAGCTAAAATACCATTATCAGTTGCCTGTGCATCTCATATAAATTACCATTAGCACCTCATCTGTCTGACTCTGTACTTTCTTGCCACTGCTTGGAGCCAATCAGTCATGCATAGGGAAGTATTATTAACAAAAATAATATTCTGTGTGTGGGTTTATGTTCCTTCCCATCGTTTTCCTTCTCCTTAGTTCATAATAAGCAATCTACACTGCTGCTACTGTGTGCTAGGTACTTCCTTGTCTCATGTGGATGGTTATACTTCATCTTGGTAATACATCAAGGAGGTAAGCAGTACTTAATCCTTACTTTGTGAAGAGGAAACTAAAGCTTCCATGGCTGCATCAGATGGTAACAGGAGTAAGAAATAAACCTGTGTTAAGTGAAACCACACAGATTCTTGGATTTACTTATTATCAGGATAGTTCAGCCTACTCTGAGTAATATAGATATTATTATGAGAGACAACAATGAGTATTTTTGTAATTGTAAAATAATTAAATAATCAAGAAGATATAAAATTATAATCATATATGCATTCTAACACAGCCCCAAAATACATGAAGCAAATAGTGAAAAAAATTGATTTTATAGTAAGAGTTGAAGACCTAATAAAAGGCATCTATGACAAACCCATAGCCGACATCACACTACATGGTCAGAAACTGAAAGCTTTCTCTCTAAAGTCAGAAACAAGACAAGGATGTCCACTATCACTACTCCTATTCAATATAGTTCTGGAAACAGCCAGAGTAACTAGATAAGAGAAAGGAATAAGGACAGGAAAGACAGAAGTTAAAATTGTCATTGTTTGCAGATGACATAATGTTCTACACAGAAAATCGCAAAAACTCCACCAAAGACTTGTAGACTTACTAACCAAATTCGGTCCATAGCTGGATATGAAGACAATACTCAAAAATCATTAGCATTCCTGTAAACAAACAACAAATTCACTGAGAAAGAAGTTTAGGAAACAACATCTTTCAAAATAGCATAAAAAACGAAATACTTAGGAATCAATCTAACAGGAAATAAAAGATCTCTGCACTGAAAACTATAATAGTCTAACAAAGGAAATTGAAGAGGCTAACAGAAAATGGAAAGATATCTCTTGCTATTGGGTAGGAGGAACCAACATAGTGAAAATGGCCATACTCCCAAATCTGCTGTACAGATTTAATGTAACCCCAATCAAAATACCAATTACAATACCTCACAGAACTAGAGAAAACATTCCTAAAATTCACTTGGAACCTAGAATAACTAACACTACTTGGACAACAAAAACAAGACAGGAGTGTGATAAAACAGCATGGTACTGGACATACTGATGTCCAGTAAAAGACTTGAAGATCAATGGAACAGATTAGAAGATGCAAAGACAACTCCAAATATCGCTCAGTCATTTTTTCTTTGACACAGGACCAAACCCGTTCACTGGAAGAAAGATTGCCTCTTTAATAAGAAATGCTGGAAATGAGGCTTTTCATGTGCCAAAAACTAAAACTAGACCCATGTCTGTAACCATGTACCAAACTAAAACTGAAAAGGATTAAAGACCTAGGGCTGGGGAGATAGCTCAGTAGAATAAGCGCTAAGTAGGTAAGTGCAAGGGCCTGAGTTCAGTCCCCAGTTTCATTAAAAAAAAAAAAAAAACAAGAAAAGAAAAGCAAGCAAGCAAGCAAGCAAGCAAGCAAGCAAAGGATTAAAGACCTAAATATTAAAACAGAAACAGTAAATCTGCTGGACAGTAGAATCAGTAGAACTCTTGAAGACATAGGTGTAGACAAAGACTTTGTGACTAAAACCCTGATTGCATGGGAAATACTACAAAGAATTGACAACTGGGATCTTATTTTATTAAAAAGCTTTGACACAGCAAAAGAAATCACTAACCAAGAGAAAAGACAACCTACATAGTGGGAAAAAGTTTTAGTTAGTTGTTTCTCAGACAAAAGACTAATATTTGAAACATATAAAGAATTGAAAAAAAATCACACACACACCCAAGTTTACACTAGTGGTCTTATGTACCATTGCAGGTCTTTTATTTTTTAAATTTTATTTTTTATTATTTATTTATTTATTTATTTAGTGTGTGTGTGGCCAGCTCAGCCCACCAGGGGGCGGGGCTGGCTGGCATGTGGTGCTGGGGGATTGAACCGCGGTCCCTGGGCTTTGCTTAGCATAGCTTGTTCTAAGTAGGTGTTTTAGACCACTGAGCCATCTCACCAGCCCTTAAATTTTATTTTGAAGAAAAAGAAAGCACACACACACACACACACACACACACACACAAACCCCAAACAAACAAAACAACAACAACAAAAACCAAACCCAAAACCCCACAAAACTCCAAAAGGATATGACAGGAGAGTAATAATGGTTAACACATTAAATATTGTTTTCATTTTTTAAAAAAGAGAATAAAAAATAGTAAAAAAAAAAATCCCCTCAAATTTAAAGACCCAATCCAAAAATAATCATCTGAGATGAATATATCCTTCTCAGATGGAGAGGTATAAACAGCAAATAAATATAAGAGAAAATGTTCAACATCACTGATAATTTGAGGAATACAAATCAAAACAATTCTGAGATTCACTCTCACTTCAGAAAGAATGGCTATTATTAAGAAATCAACCAGTAACAAATGCTGGCATTGCTGTGGGGAAGAAAGGAACCCTTCTCTATCATTGACAGGAGTGTAGACTGATGCAGCCCCTGGAGAAAGCAGTGTGGAGATTACTCAAAAAACTAGATTGGAGGCTCTATTTAATCCAGCTATTCTCCTTCTTGGTGTCTTCTGAAAGAATTAAAAACATCAACCACAGTGACATATGAGTACCCATGTTTATGAAAGCAGTTTGTAATAGATAAATCTTGGAAACAGCCCAAATGCCCATCATCCAGTGAATGAATAAAAAAGATGTGCCTTTCTTAATTCAATAGATTACTACTCAGCCATAAAGAAGGATAAACTTGAGTCAGTTTTAGGTAGATGGATGCACCTAGAGACTTTACTAGCAAGTGAAATAAATAGGACACACATGTGTAATATTGAATTGTCTCTCTAGTGTGAGAAACTGAAAGTAAATAAAAACCAAAATGTATGATAGATACTATGAAATTGGAAGAAATTGTCCAGAAGGAAAGGTGAACTAAGGTGGGGGGAGGGGGAGAAGAAGGGAGAAGAAAAAGGAAAAGAGGCGTAAAATGGAAACAAAGCTTTGTAAGTAAAGAGGGAAAGAAGGTGCTGAAGGAAGAGGAGGAGAATGGAGACAAAAGAGGGGTCAAGATATGTTATATACAGTACAAATTCCCTATGGCGACTGTGGTCATTATATCTAAATTATACTAATAGGGACTGGGAGATAGCTCAGAGGCATAAGCACCTACCTGGCAAGCACAAGGACCGGAGTTCCATCCCCTGCCCTTCATGAAGGGCGCTGGCCCCGGATCCCCCAGGCATGCCATCTGAGACCTGCCTGGGGCTACAAAAGTAAGCACAAGGCCGGCCTGAACAGCATAGTGAGATCCGGTCTCAAGTAAAAATAAATAAATAAATGAATAAATAAATAGTACCAAGAAACTTAATAAAAAATACTAGTTAAAGAATACAAGGCTCTACTTTTCATAATGAGGAAGAAGATTAATGAAAACTAGAGATTTGAATAAGGATATAAAGAAACTAGACATAATCGCAATAGAACGCTCCACCCAATAACAGTGGAATAAAAATTCTTCTCAATCATATGCTAAGCCATGAGGCAAGTCTCACTGAATTTAAGAGCAACATCAAAAAAGATAATAGATAGAAGGATAAATTTAACATAGGATATAGCCCATGTACTCTGGAAAATAATAAAATATTGCTGAAAGAAATTTAAAAAGACCTAAATAAAAGAAAAGACATTTAGTAGTCATGGCTTTGAAGCTTAATGTTAAGATGAAAGCACTTTCAAAACTGTTCTAGAGTAGCAGAATCTCTATAGAAATCTCAGTTGGATTTGTGCAGAAATTGAAAAGCTGACAGCAAAATTCACACGGAAATGCAAGGGATTCAGACTACTGAAAGTCATCTTGAGAAAGAAAAGCAAAATTGCTTGACTCGCCCTTTCTGGTTTCAAAACTTACGAAGCTACAATAAGTGAGAGTGTGGTGCTGGCATGGGACAGATGAAGAAACCCATGGAACAGAAGCGAGACTCTGGAAAGAAATCCATATATTAATTACACTCAGTTGACATTTTTTAGGCAGTGCAGAGGACTGAGCCCAGGGCCTTGTGCAAGGACTCTATTTCACTTTGCCCTGTCCCTCCTCGCTTAATTTTTTTTTTTTTTTAGACTGAATATTGCTAAATTGCCCAAGCTAGCCTGTAACTTTCGAATCCTCCTACCTTATTCTCCAAGGTAACTGGGATCAGAAGGCATTGGGCCCTGGCATCTTGCCATGGTTGCTATTTAACAAGGATGCCAGGACCATTCGCCATTGCCAGGACAGCAAAAACGGGGCATCTGTGCCAAACAATGGAGTTGGATCACCATGTCACCCTCTATGCAAATACAAATTCAAAAGTTACCAAAGATTGAAATTTGAGAGCTAACGCTATAATGCTCTTAGAAGAAAACATAGATGTGTATTTTCATGTCCTTGAATTTAGGCAATGGTTGCTTTCATGTCATACCACAAAAGAAACTAGACATCATCAAGATTAAAAAACACTACAGTATTTCAGAGGATGCTATAAAAAAGTGAAAAGATGACTCCTAGGATAGAAGAAAATATTTCCAAGTCTGTTATGTATATACTAGATAAAGGTCTAGTAGCCAGAGTATATAAAGAGCTATTCAACAGTAAAAAGAGAAGTGACCTAATTTGTAAACAGAGAGACGTTTCTTTATGTAAGGTTCATATAAGGTTTCTTTAAATACAGGTGATAAAATGACAAATGTTCAAATTTTAAAAATTTACTATAGTCCCAAAAGCTACAACTCTTGTTGCATAGGTCCTGCTTTACCTTGGTCTTAACCATCCAGCAGAAAAGTATAAAAACGAAATATAAAAAGTAAAGCCATGCTGTTATGTTGAGCTGTGGGGGACTCAGGTCAACAATTTTTCACATTGCCAGTGAAGTGGAAGACCCAATACTATTATGGGCTACTGGACTCTTTTAGAATATTTTGCTGAGCTTACACACCTATAATATTCAAATAATGGAACTCTGTGTATCCAAAATGGTTAGGATAGATATATAGTTGCATTCTCTTAATGAATAGAGCGATTTGTTCTAATGGTGTTTGTAAATAGGATATAATGTCCGCATCTTGTACAGCAATTAACCACTAGGAAGAATGTATGCAATGTGTTAATTATTGAAACTGTCCTACCAATTTGATTTGAAACTGTCTCATTGCTATTTGTTTCTCGGTAAAATTATGGAAAAAAAATCTATCAAAAAATAACAGTAAGTTAGGACATGTCAAACAATATTTGCAGGTACTGTGAAGAAAAAATAAATTAAATGGAATATAGAAAGTTCAGAAGGTTGAGACCGACTGAGCTGGAAAAGCTGATTTCTTCTAGTTCCTAAGTAACAAGCAATGAGACTTAAAAAGGCTTACTGTGACAAAGGCCCGAGACAATGTCTCAGGTGATTAAAATGAATCATGAAAATACCTGCTTAAATATATGTTCCAGCAGGCTTCACTGACACTTTGGAAGAGCGAGCTCTGGGGCATTGAGGCAAAAGATTAAGCTCCTCTGAAAACTGTGTCTTCCAAAGGGAATGTTGAACATGATGCCAGTCAGTGGAACCGATTGGGTGCAAACAGGTCAGAAACTTCCCGATATATCGAGGAAACAGGCTTGTCAAAGAGACCACGAGCCTGTTTAATAAAGTACAAATCCATTTGCTGTAAAACAACTCGTGGCAGGAAGCAGCACATGTCTCCAAGAATTTTCTCTCATCCCTTTTTCTTTTTCTTTTTTTTTCCTCATCCCTTTTTCTAAGTGGCCAAGGAGAATAAGGGTCCACAGGGAAGCTGCTCAGGGTGAGAGAAGTGCAGAGGCTCCGTGGTCAGCAGAGGAGGGGGTTTTGCTAAGCAGAAACTTTACCTCAGTCATTGGTACTTCAGCCTTGTAACAGACCAGCGACACCAAGGGGTGCCTCTGCCTTCTCTTTCTTTTTATTTTTTATTCTTGTGATTCTGGGGATTGAACCTAGATACACTCCCAGTCTTTGTTAATGTTTTAAATTCCAAGACAGGGTCTTGCTAAGTCTCAGGTTTCCCAGGCTGGGTTTGCAGTTGAGATACTCTGGCCTCAGCCTTCTAGAGTGCTGGGATTGCTGGCACACACCACCAAGGCTGGTGCTTTCCCTTCCGAGTGGGAGTGTCAGTATCCGAGTTCTGTCCCATCATGGCATGCTTGCGGGTTGGTGTGTGTGTGAAGGAGACCACTTGCTCTATCTGTTCACAGGTCTTCAGTCTAAAGGAAGTTGTATCCATGCGTGACTGGGTAGGCCTATGAAATGCAGGAGCAGATTGGATTTCGGATCAAGTCACGTGACCAGAAGTTGGAACTGTCACAGGAAGAAGATAATGAAGAGATATTTAATGATCTGAAGAGTGCGTTGCGCCACCTAGAAGCCTCACCGCATGCTCCTTAAGCCTCCCAACCCAACACTGGCCAGCAATTGTCCTTCTTGTGACATCTTTCTGAATTTGTCCTATCAAGGCTTTGGAGGCCTTATTATAAAATAAATTTGGATTTTCCCCTTCTTCTTCTGTGTCCTGGATGTATTTGTTTAGATCATTATTTCTTCTTCTTTAGGCCTAGATGACCTGTCATTTTCTTTGTGAAAAGCGTTTTAATTTCCTTTAAATGAATTTCTTTGATAGGCATAGGACTATTGATATTTTTTGTTTCTTTGTGGGGAAATTTTGGTAAATTGTGTTTTGAACAACTTGTGTATTTTAAATGATAATTTATTGGCATAAATACTGAACAAAGAATGCCAATTTATTGACATAAGCTTGCTTATGGTAGCTTCTCATTATCTTTTAAATGTCTGTACTCAGATTCCCTTTTTAAGCCTAACATTGGTATATTGGTATTTGTTCTCTCTCTCTCTCTCTCTCTCTCTCTCTCTCTCTCTCTCTCTCTCTCTCTCTCTGTCCTTCATTTGTCTTGCTTGAGTTTATTAACTATATCAGTTTATTCAAAGGACATACTTTTGACAGTGGTTTTTTTTGTTTTTTTGTCTTTTTGTTTTTTTTTGTATGTATGTATGTATGTATGTATTGTGTGCATGTTTTCCGTTTCATCCATTTCTGGTCTTTATTCCTCCTCTCTCCTTTTTTGGGATTTCATTTGCCATTCTTTCTTAGTCTTTTGAGTTGGATATTTAGGTCATTGTTTTAATGTTCTTTATCATGTTTTAATATACAGGTGTGACAGTGCCTACAAGCAGGCACAGGGGATAGGGGTTCGATCCCTTGGCCTGCTGTGCTGGCCCCACCCCCAGGGTGTGCTGAGATGGCAACTGAGACTGGGCATGGTGGCATGAGCCTGTAATCCCAGCTCTTGGGAGGCTGTAAACAGGCAGATCACTACAAGTCTAATCTAATAGTGAGACCCTAAACACCCTGTAGACCTTTCCCTAAAATTATATATGTATGCATATATGTGTGTGTGTGTGTGTGTGTGTGTGTGTGTGTGTGTGTGTGCAAAGGTCTCAGTTTATTTCCAGACGTTGCTGTAGTGGTATTATCAGCCACATCACCTTGCTTCGCTCTCTGGCCTAGTAGAGAAAGACTCCTGCCTGGCAGAAATGCAGGCTGGGACCTGCAGGACTCCCTGAGTCACTGGGAGAAGGCCCTGGAGGGGAGCTGCCTGACCTGCTTTGGCTTGTGATATGAACAAAGAAATATAACTTTGATATGTTGAATCACTGAGGATTTTTTTTTTTTTTTCTTAAAAAGTGATAGGTTCTCGGCGCAGCAGAAAAACAGGCAGAAGGAAAAAGGACAAAGGCTTTATTTTCTTTGAGGATACAGAGAGAATTTGGGGAAGTCGAGGAATTCTCTGGACTGGACAAAGGAAGGCCAAGGCTTTTATGGCCTTTTCCCAGGGGAGGAGTTTGAAGGGCATGTTTAGATATACCAGAGAAACTGATTGGGGGTCTTCTGCGAGACGGTGGGAAAGTGAAAGTAAATTATGTCCTGGGCTGAGTTGGAGAAGAAGGGGGAGGTGGTCTTTTGTTTTAAGGGCATCAGCCATATCAGATGACCACCATAATGATTTTAGCAATTCTTACTAGGGCCCGAACCTATCATAAAGGCTCCTGCAGGTGTGGTGGTACATGCTTATAGTTCCAGCATTTGAGAAGCTGAGGTGGGAGAATTGCTGTGAGTTTAACGACAGCCTGGGCTACTCTGCTTCTTGTGAGTGACTATGGGAGACAGCAAGGCAGTGATAAGAGGATTCTTTCTGTCTCCTTGTGGAAAACAGAATGACCCTGGGCACCTGAGTTGTGAGCTGGACCAAAGTACACTATCCTGGGGAAGGAGGCACAGAAGACCTGTGACCTCAGGCCCGGTGACCCCATATCTGGCTCCTGCAGAATTGGCTGAGACAACAATGCTCAGCCTGTCTGAACCCTAGTCAAGAGCTACAAAAAAGGCAAGTGATGGCCCTACTTAGCACTGTTCCTTCACTGAGGAGGAGAGGGAAGCCAGAGGGGCAGGTGGACTCAGCCAGGTGCCTGCTGCCACCAGGTTCACAGGAAAGAGGCCAGCAAGGCTAGAGAGTAAAGTGAGGGTTGCTTTAGCCCCATAGAAGACAGGTAAGATGACTTGGAGGGTGGTGGTGGTGGAAACCTGTGGCACAGTCAGTTTAGGGGCTCTTCTCTGCACCCGGGAGGTCCAGAGGGCTAAGAGTCCTGATAGTAGGAGCCTTTCACTGTTGTACAAACTCTCATGGCTCCCCTCCACCTATCCCACACCTGTGTAAACATAGCTGTATCTAATTATCTATTCAATCAATTATCCCCATTTGTCCTTCTATTAAATTGTTTATTAGAAGTGATGTTTCCCTAATAATCTTGCTATTAAATTATCTAATAAATCCTAGGTATGAATGGTTCATCCCGTTGCTACTGGGATCCTACTGATACAAAGGCCATTCTGTTGATGGCTTTTGGAGGGCCACTGGAAATCTGGCTCTCAGCAACCAGCTCTGGCAGTGGAGGATGGCGACAGGGGCTTAAAATTAATGTCTTTTATGGCACCCAAGGCAAGGACATAGACCATGACTTCACCGCCATACTTCAGAGATCTCTGTTAGGACTATGAATACCCATTTATACCCAAGTTATGGGGGTGGGAAGAGATTAGATGAGACAGATCTGATGTTGACTGAGATTGGGTGGTGCTAGGATGAAGTCTATTAATAAGTCCATAGTCAGGGCCACTAGCATCAGCCACATCCCTTCCATTTGCTCTCTGGAGAAGGGCTGGACAGCTCTATTCTGGGACACAAAGGATAAAGTTGGGACCTAATGGGGACAGAGGGTTGGGGTGGGATGTGCGCAGCCTGCCTCCACTGAGACTCTTGCCTGAGGGGGACTTCTATAAATATGATGGGGAATGGAAGGCGCTTACAAAACATCTGCAGGGAAGGATGCTCTTCTCTGAACTGACTTGTAGGATGTGGTCACCCAGAAGGAATGCGTTGGAGAGACTGCGCTGGAGGCGTTCAGAAGGGGCCAGGGAGGGTGGGTGCAAGGAACTTCAAAACAGGTTCGTTATGAATTTAATACATGCTGGACGAGTGACAGGATTTGGAAAAGTTAATTTAAAAACAGCACTACCCCAGAGCACTAAATCTGGTTTTATTTACCCAGACCATGTGGTATTTTTCTTAGTGAAGGAAGGAATTTGTACACACAGAACAAATGAACTTTTATTGGGCAAATTTGACAGAATATCCAATGATAAATATATGAGAGGATAAAAAAGTTGGGGAAAATGACTCAGCTAAATTATCCCAGGGCCTTAGCACAGGCCATTCATGACACCATAATATCTAGACGCTTCTTTTCCATGCCTTGCAGGAAGTCAGGTCTTCCTGTTATCTCCTGATGTGACCCTGGCTCTCAGTTTGAAGTCACATGTTTGTGTGGTGTGGATTCAATTCATGTCCTAGAGCAGAGCATGGAGGTGCACGCCTGTAATCCCAGCAGTGGGAGGCTGGGACAGGAGGATTGCTGCAAGTTCTAGGTCAGACTGGGCTTCAAAGTGAGCTCAAGGCCAGTTTGAACTGCATAGTGAAACCCTATCTCAAAAGACCAAAAAGAAAGATGAACAAAATTCATGTCCTGTCCTCACTCACTGGCTGACAGCTATCATGAAGGCAGGAACTGTGCTCTGTCCTCCTTTGATACTCTAGAACCCAGTCTCTGACACCTGCTAGGTGCTGAACAGGTATTTCATGGACAACTGTCCTGGGGGAGTTTTAAAGCCTGTCAAGTTGAGACAACTCCCCAAGAAAGAGAAAGCAACACATACTGTGAACTCTGGGCAGCCTAGGAGCTCATGTGGCCTGCATTTCGCTGTTCAGAGACTTTTTTCTGACACCACCCTAGCAGGAGAGAGTACGTGACAGCAACCCTGCCCCTGGAGACATCAGGACTTTGCGAGGCAGGTTAATAAAGCCTTGAGTCTGATCAAATATTGTCCTCACAGCAGGCGAGACCCCCAGCCCTTCTGATTTCCCTGAAACTTTCAGAGGTTGTTACTGAACTCAAACGTCTTCAGATCTTGCATTTGGTGTTACAAATGTGCAAATCTCATGGCTCCCCGAGTCCAGCTTGGGGAAGTTTGGAGGTGGTGAGGACATTTTCACTGCTCTTTGTTGATATCTTTCTCTATTTTCTTAGATGTGAGATTCCAAGACCTAGTATAAGCAAGTTAACCACAGATGCCAGCGACGGTTATATTTGGGAAGGAAGGCCGTGACTCGGAGGAGTTGCACATGAGGAAGCAAACAGCAGGGTCACTGCTCAGTGATGCAGCGGCAGAGCAGCCTGGTGTGGTTGGTGGGAAGGGTGATGGCCTGATGATGGCTTTATCAAGAGACACTTGGCCTGTGCCCTCTGCCTCCAATTCTTGTTTCTTCCTGCTTCTGGCCCCACGGCTGTGACTACAGCTTTGGCTGTTGGCTCCTTCTCAGCGCAGGAAGAAAGACTTCGAACCCGCACAAGGATGAGGATCACCCTGGGGCGTGGCAGAGGAGTGCCTGGAAGGAGTCTGGGGGTTTTGTGGAGCAGTTCCTAGCTTCCAGCTCCTATTTAAAGAATAGTTAAAAGAAATTTTGTTGTTCTTCTTTAGACCATTATTATTTTTGGTCTCTGTTACTGTACCTAATTCCAACAAAGCCATTTGGGAATACTAAATTATAGATCTACAACAAGCCATGCTCTGTTTATCTAGATAGGATCTGTATTTTTCCATAGGTGACTAGGAATTGACCTGGTTTAAGTGGGAATTATCTGGCACGTGAGGTAGACGTGAAAATATGCACATGGGCCAGTGACTGGGGCACATCTTCTGGGAGCAGTTGACAGAGGATAGACGCTGGGGACAGCCCACTGATTTATTTCTCTTCCCCAAAGACTCATCCTTTAGATAAATTGTGGGCTGTGGAAACTGCCGCCCATTCTGAGCTAGCTGGACCTTGTCCCATGTTCATCTCAGTTTCTGAGGACCTATATGGAGCTGTGTCACTGTGACCTTGGGTCCTCTTTCCTCACGATGTGCTCCTGCTCTCCCCTGCCCCCTGGGACAGCCATGGCCAGCAAAGAACAGACTCTTGTGCTCTGTGTCCCCACGCACTTTGTTTGAAGGGTGTGTGTGTGTGTGGGGGTGTTGTGTAGTTGCTAAAGAGCCATCAGCCTGTCCTGCTCACACTTGAGGATGCAGAGCAGCAGCAGGGTTATGAAATAATATTTACAAAATAAAAATTCACTTTTATTTTGTCTGTGCTGGAGATCAAACCTAGGGCCTGGCATACGCTAGGCATGTGCTTAACCACTGCACCACTTCACCTTGCCACCAGAAATGGATGTTAAACTTTTGGATTTGTTCTTTAGATAACTTTTTGTAGAAAAACATATAATGTAAAATTTTCCACTTAACCATTTTAGATGTATAATTTGGAGGCATTAAGAGCCTGACACTCATCTGGGGTGGAAATACAGTAGGACCGGGAGCTACACACCCTTACTTCTGGTTTACCCTTTGACTATATTGTTTGTTGAACAGCTGGGTGTTCTGAACCACACGTAAAGTCAAGGACAGCCTAGGAGCATGAGTGTTAGATGCTACAACCAAGGAGGAATCTTGGGAATGACAACGACCAAAGGCGAATACACATGTGTGCAGGTGTGTGTGTGTTGTGTGTGTGTGTATATATGTGTGTGTATGTGTACACTGTGTGTCCATATGTATATTTGTGGTGGAGTGATGGGATGAGCACATGTCTAGGTGACAGAGAAAAGAGCCTTGTTTGAGCTCTGCTCTGTCCACCTCCCTCTCCTTTCTTTAAAAATACTAGAGGGTCCTGGTCTCACATGCTACACGGTCCCCATCGCCGGGACTTGCTGACCGGCAGTGGAGTCTGGGCATGGTAGTGCACGCCTGTAATCCCAGCACTGGGGAGGCTGAGAATCAGGAGGATCACCATGAGTCTGAGCTGCATAGTGAGACCTATTACCAAATGCATAAATGGAAAAAAAAATAACATTCGAGAGGTACTTTAAAATAAGAAACCAGAATTTAAAATTATAAGGCAAGAGATAAAGGGGACAGAAGGCAAATGATTTGGTGAGTTCTGACAATGGTTAGACATGCAAGGATGTTTGAGGCTGTGATTCCCAGCTATGAAAATCCAACTGAAGTCTCATCAGAAGAGTGTAGTCCTCGTGTACAGGAAGCCACATAATGACAACTGGGGCCTAATTGGCCTCCTCTGTGAGCACCAAGGAGAGAGGTGGCATGCGGACACGATGGCACATCGCTGCTTCTAGGGAAGAGTCTACGCAGCAGAGATCCGGTTGCTGACCTGAGCATGTACGTTAGATAATAGAAGGCAGATGAACTTTGTCTTAATCTAACTTCCTGTACCAGTGTCCAAGTGAATAAAAGCAAGGAGAGCCAGACGCTCAGGGCTGTCTTCCACTAGAGGCAAGACCCTTCTGGCTCCCAAATTCTAAACCAACTCTATGTCTCTCTTTTCCTTGTTTGCGCCTTGATCAGTGGGTAAACTCATAGGTGCCCAAGTGGGGCCCCAACAGGAACCCAAACAGGGACTTAGCTGGGGAAGTCTAGGTTCCTCCAAGTGGCCCAGGGTCAGGGACCAAACACACAGGACTGGTTCCCTACACTGTGTCCCTTGGGTGATCTTGTACAGAGTGCTGGAGGGAAGGTGGAAATACAGGCCATGCTTAGATGAGGAAGTGGATTTATCATTCCCAGGGGTCAGTTTTAATTATGGAAACCATGTGCCTATCAGCATACAGGCATGCCCTGGGGAGTAGCAGCATTCACTGTATTCTTAGGCTAAGGAGAAGAAGGCATTTTGGGGTTGTACACTGTGGCTCCAAGCCTCAAATTCCCACTCTGTGAACCCATTTCAGACAGGAGGGGCGTCAGCCCAAGAACCTCTGCTGCCCCATGAAAGACTCAACCAGTTCTACTCCTGAACTCTCGGTTCCCTGTCCCTGTTGTCTTGAGATGCCCAGAAATGCCCCCATTCTGATCTCAATCCTGAGGAGATGTTCTCTGTGTCTATGGCCCAGTTGTCTCCCATGCTAGAAGGGAGAGATTTTTTAATTTCAAAAACAAGAACCAATAACAGCGGAGGGATCATCACACCCACTGTCAATCAGAC
The DNA here is from genome assembly GCF_000260255.1 of Octodon degus. Lineage (NCBI taxonomy): Eukaryota > Metazoa > Chordata > Mammalia > Rodentia > Octodontidae > Octodon > Octodon degus. Next base: position 3,253,389 of record NW_004524643.1, read on the forward strand.
TCCATCTTGCTCCAGTCGAAGTTAAACCCCAGAGTGAGCAGAGAAGACTTATCGTCCCCTTATACTGTATCATCTGGGTGGTTGTGATGTCCTTTCACACAGGGAGCCAGGATGATAGCCCAGGGAACCCTTCTTTCAGGTACCATGTACTTTTTTTTTTTTTGTCTTCAATATTTGAGATTTTAATGGTTGTGTCAAGGATCAGTACACATGATTCACTTTGTACAGAATTCTTAACATAGGTACCAGAAAAGGTCATGTATTATTTTTCAGTTATTCCAGTGACTTTCCAGGTTCAAATTTAGAGGCAAATTTTCTGTAAGAGGATTAAGTACTAGTATCTTCAAATGCTGACAAAGAGTTACTTAAGTCCCACCAATTCACAATTTTGTATCACATACACTACATATTCAAATTTTTGATCTTTCACAGCACCTTAACAAAATGAGGCAAACTGGACTACCACTACCAAAGATGTTACAGAGTACACACGATTCTGACAGGGGAACAATTAGGATGTAGTTTTCTTTAGGAAACAATTCTACTGAAAAATTGGGAATAGAAATCATTTAAAGTATCCAAGACATATTAAATACATGACTGTGATTCCAAATTGCCATTTAGTATGCTTTGTATTGCAGGGTATAAAACTAACCCTCACCTATGGAATGTTAAACTGACACTCAAGACAATGAAAGCCTGCCATAATTCAATATCCCACTATTTCTAGTTGTACCCAAAAATAAACAACCAGAGAATGATTTCACCTCTAAAAAAATTGTTTACACTTAAAAATGTGATAAGCTGGATTCCCTCCTTTAAAAAAAGTTTTTAGAGCTTCTAAAAAACTTGCATTTATGAAATAGTTGATAAAAATATTCCTCTGGATTGTACAAGAAGGGAGACAGGGAGCACTGATAAGACATGGTGTGCGATTAATCAGACTTACTTTAGTTTCTCCATTTTCCACAGGTGAATCTTCCTTGGTTTCTTCATCAGCTATTTTAGCCTGTTTTCCCTTGGCTCCCCTTTTCCCTTTTGCTTGCACTTTTTTTGTCCAAGAATTTATCCTTTCCCATTACCTTTTTTTTTTTTTTTTTCCACTTTAGCTGGAACACGTTTAGTCGACAACCTCTCCGATCTCCTCTTGGGCTCCTCCTTTGCCGCCCCTTAGGCCGAGCTGACCTTCCTCTTGGGCATCTTGGCTGTGGGGTGGAGGTGGGGGTGCGTGCAAACTGCGGGCCCAGGCGCAAGGGAGCCTTGAGGAGCTACACAGCTTGAGCACTGTTGTTCCTCCCGCTGCCAGAGCTGATTACCATGTACTTCTGATGTCTTACTTCTGTCCTGCTGTCAGACCATATGCCACAGTTTCAGTCAGGTCACAGCAGGGCCCAGGGCACTGTGGGTTGGAAATTGGCTAAAGAGATGTTGCCCAAGCTCTCTTGAAGGCAGAGCCCAACCTGGGTATGATGGCTCATGCCTGTACTCCCAGCATTATGGTAGGTTGAGACAGGAGGATTGCAAATTCAAGCCCAGCTTAAGCAGCTTCTCAACTTAGAGAGACCCTGTTTCAAAATAAGAAAATAAAAGGGCTGGAGAGGTTGCTCTGTGCAAAGGCCTTGAGATCATTCCCTAGTATCCTCTTAGACACACACACACACATACACACACAGCCCAAAGCCCTTTTCTTGTTGCCTTCTGGCAGGAGTTTGGTCTGCGTAGCACAGGAGACTATAACAAGAGCCAGAGAAGTAAGTGCTGGGAGGGGCCACACACATGTGTGTGCATTATGGAGCAACGATCCGAAGACAGCATTCGAGGGCAGGGGATCAAACAGCTATTAGCTTCCAAATATCCTCAAATAAACCCTGTCCCATAGCTCTGGCCCCAGTATGCCCCAAGGATTTCAAAATTCTTAAAGAATGAACTTCAGCCAGACTAGAGAGGAATCCTTGACCCAGGGTGCCTGCTTCTGTCAGAAGCATTCAGGAAAGGCTGGTGGCCATGTTGCCGCTGAGGCAGCTTGGAAGGGAGTCACGTAGGCAGAGTCTTGGCAGCCAGCGTTCATGTTAACCTGAGGCTGTGAAAGGCTTGGGTTTAGTCTTCAAAGAGGGAGTAGAGAATGGCCCTTGTAAAAGAAAAATGAAAACTTTATTTCTATTACATTGTTTAAAAGTCTTAATCACTGTTTACCATATGAATCAACGTAGGCACCATAGGCCTGGCATCAGGAGTCTAGGCACTGGCAGGAAGCAGGTGGTTCCGCATGGGGTGAGAGGGGACCGTGCACCCTGCTGGTCCAGTTGCCTTCACATGCAGTAGGCCTTATGAATTACTTGTATCCCAGGCAGTGGAGAGACAGATTATGTTGCCTGATTCTCCCCATACTGTTCTCCTAAAGACAGTGCATTGAAAATATTCTTGCCAAAACTCTCTACAGATTGAAAATAATAACAATGCAAACGAAACCAGAAAAATGACAGAGCTAACATATTCCTACACCTAAAATGAAATCTGTTATGATGATGTGGTTGGATCTAACAACTGGTCAACTAAGAAATTTGAATTTAGGTCTAAGCACCTGCCTGGTAAGTGCAAGGACGTGGGTTCAATCCCTGGTACCAGATACCATGCTGGCTATCGAAACCAGGCATGGTGGCATATGTCTGTAATCCCAGTGCTGGAAAGGCTGAGATAGGAGGATCACTACAAGTCTGAGCTACGTGTTGAGTCCCTGTAACAAATAAATAAAAGATAAAAAAAAAAATTAATTAAATAAAAAGAAATTTGAATTTATAAAAAAAAGACTTGAAGTATGAGCTTACGTGACTATATTTTGACCCTTGAGATATTAACTGATAGCAATATAAATATGCCATTGTAATAATTAAGACATATAAGTGTAATAAAGTCATATAGAATGACATCTATAATTTTTCAGGGATATTCCAAGCTATGTAATATTTAGTTGTGCTTTTTTTTTTTTTTTTTGGTGGTGCCAGGGATTGAACTCAAGACCTTGTGCTTGCCAGGCAAGTGCTTCTTCCACTGAGCTATCTCCCCGGCCCCCAAACTAGAGAAGGATGCTTTTTCGGGTAGCTCAGGCTGCCTTAAGGACAGGTCTGGTGGGCTTGTGGAGCTAGGGATCTAACCGCAGTCCCCTGAGCCCGACTGAGTTTGCCCAAGCAGGTAGTTGTGTGCTCTTATAAAATATTACTACATGTAAAAATGTTTAGAGATCTCTTTTGAAGCTTTTTAATAGAAGAAGCAAAACATCAGTCAAAATCACTTGGAAGAACATGGCTGACACTGACAAAGGTTCTACAATCTGAGGTACAGGATCTCAGAATAAATCCTGCGGGCATTTCACTCACCTTCTCAGACCAAAAAGCTACAACTCTTGTTGCACAGGTCCTGCTTTACCTTGGTCTTAACCATCCAGTAGAAAAGTATGAAGATGAAATATAGGAAGTAAAGCCATGTTGTTAGGTTGAGCTGTGGGGGACTCAGGTCAATAATTTCTGACATTGCCAGTTAAACAGAGGACCCAATGCTATTATGGGCTACTGGACTCTTTTGGAATATTTTGCTGAGTTTACACACCTATAATATTCAACAACAGAACTTAAAAAAATTGGGATATAACTATGAATGTCCATTTTGTATCTGTGTATTCAAAGTGGTTGGGATAGATATATAGTTGCATTCTCTTAATGAATAGAATGATTTGTTCTAATGGTGTTTGTAAGTAGGATCACAGGTCTGCATCTTGTACAGCAATTAACCACTGGGAAGAATGTATGCAGTGTATTATTGAAAAAAAAATAACATTTTTGGTTTACAAGCTTTGAAATACTACATAAAGATAACATATGTATGTGATAGTACAAATCTGATGATGTCTGACTATACTTGTACAGAAATTGTGTACCTAAACCCATGCAAATTTTCCTATGAAGAATTTTATTGTTATCAAAAAAAAAATAAAAATAAAAATAAAAATAAAAAAAATCACTTGGAAGAGCAGCTCTTGTATCTGACATGGTTAAAGCACTTGAATTAGAACAGAGAAAGCTGCAACACCTACAGATACATTCTGTTGAAAGACACTCACACTCAGGAAACACTGCTGGAGTTTCAAAGAAAAGGATTCAGAACATACGGCTGTTGTAGAGTCTGGATACGGTTACTAACATATTTCACTTTGTCTTTGCTGTGTCTTTGATGATAACATTCATGAAGAAATACTTCAGACTTTCTGTGATCCACAAAAAAAAATATATATATTCAGAACCATCTGTGACACCTGTAAGGAGTTCATGTATGAGAATAATGACTGGGGGCTGGCTTTCTTGCCTAGAGTATAAGACTCAGGGCTGACGTGTGAAACCCAGCCATCCAACCATCTCTGTATAAGCTATGACAATAAAGTTGAAGCTAAGAGGGCACAAATTACCTCAACAATATGGCTTACCTGAAAAAGAAGGACATAAAAATACAATGGGGGGGGGCAGGCAGCCAAATAGCTCAGCAGATTAAAGCACCTGCAAGCGGGAGCAGGGTCTGGGGTTTGATCCCTGGACCTGCCATGTCAGCCTCATCCCCGGGGTGTGCTGAGATGGCAATTGAGACTGGACATGGTGGCGCGCACCTGTAATCCCAGCTCTTGGGAGGCTGTAAACAGGCGTATCACTACGAGTCCAATCTAGTAGTGAGACCCTGAACACCGTGTAGACCCTTACCTAAAATAAAAATGTAAATAAATAGATAAATAAAAAAAAAAAACAATGGGATCTTGTTTTCATCACTTTCCTCCCTGACACCTAAAACTGGACTCCCAAAGTTCAGAAGAGGAAATCATTTCAGATCACAGTCGTAGAAGGTTCAGCTCCTGTTAGGCAGGCTCAAAGGCATGGTGGAAGAAGGGCCTGCCTCCTGCTCCCATCAGGGGGGCCAGAACCCAAGAGAGAAGGGAGGACTCCCATAGCGAGACAGATTTACCCTTCCAGGTTAATGACCTGACCCCAACCAGGCCCACCTCTTAACAGCCAGTTAGCTACGGCGGCCCCGTGATCTAGTTGTCTTGCATGCGTATAGGACTTTCGGGAAACATTTTAGATCTAAACCCTAGCAGATCGTTGTAACACAGTATTTTGTCATGAAATGTAGAATGAGACTGAAAACTTCCTCTATACCTCAAAGGTTTACTGATTATCAAGGATGAAGATCTTGACAGTTGTGGAATTTAAAGATGGCATTCTTTAATAAAAGGACAAGGATTCCAAACTTGCTGGCCTCTGCTCTGCTGACTGTGACCTTTCCGAGTGTTGCCTACTGTGTGCTCCATATTCTTTCAGGTAAAGGTGATATTTTAATATTGAATTGAGAAAATTGTCATGCTTTAAAGGACTCATGTTCTAGGGAAAACACTTTGCAAAGTGCTGTTTGGACTGTTTCTGTCCATGCGATTTTATTTATTTATTTATTTATTTGGTACAGGGTCCCGCTGTGTAGCTGGGACTCATAGTGATCCTTCTCTCTCCGCCTCCTCAGCACTGGGATTACAGGGGTGTGTCACCACATCCAGCTTCAGTGGCCTGCATGGTGCAGGGCCAGCATGGCATGTAGTATCGGGGGTGAACCCAGGTCTTTGTGCTTGCCAGGCAGGAGCTTCGATTGCTGAGCTGTCTCCCTGGCCTCATACATGTGATTTTAATGCTGAAACGAAATGTGCCAGTGTTACCTACACTGTCATTGTCACAATCTGTGAAGTTTAGAATCATACTTTTAAACCCCTTTTATACTCTTCCAAATGCATGATCTCAAGGTTTTTAAATATTCCATTTGTTTAGAACATTTTTAAGGACAATTGATGAAAATTTCATTGAAAATGTTGGCCTCATGGATAAAGAAGAGTTTTCCTGCAGAATTTCACATTTGCAAAATTGGTAGATGGGATTTAAACAGTCAGAACTAGGGTTAAGTAAGTGCAGAGTTCTTCTGTTTGTGCCTGTATTTTTGTGGGGCAACATTTTATAAGTAATAACAGCCAAAACAACCAAGCATTGACATTAATGGAACTTAGAAACACAGTTTCCAGTCATATAAAAGATTAATGGATTAAAGCCCTGCAAGCAGGTGCAGGGGCCAGGAGTTTGATCCCTGGGCCTGCTGTGCCGGCCCTGCCCCCAGGGTGCACTGAGAGGGCAATTGAGACTGGGCGTGGTGGTGCACACCTGTAATCTCAGCTCTTGGGAGGCTCTAAATAAAGCGGATCACTATGAGTCGGATCTATTAGTGAGGCCCTTAACACCCTGTAGACCCTTCCCTAAAAATAAAAAAAAAAAAAAAAAAAAAAAGATTATCTAAGATTCATTAAAATCATATTTGTGCCAGCCCTACCCCTGGGCAAGATGAACCACAGAGTCTGGGCGTGGTGGCACATGCCTGTAATCCCAGCACTGGGGAGGCTGAAAACTGGAAGATCACTGTGAGTCTGAGCTGTGTAGTGAGACCCTGTACCAAATACATAAAAAATTTAAAGCAAAACAGAAAATCATTTTTAATATCCTATTGCTCACTTAATAGATTATTGTGAGCAATTTTTAAGTGAAAAGAAAAAGATGGTGTATACTATACCATTCATTGAAATAAAATGACATAATTATTGCTTCACCTTTATCACAACCTTTGAAATTATTTTTAGTGTCCTTTATATACACGTTAATACAGTCTCATTGGGCTATGCTTTTCCTTTGTTTTTTTTTTTTTTAAATTATTTATCTGATACAGGGTCTTGCCATGCAATTCAGACTCCTAGTGATCCTCCTGTTTCAGCCTCCCCAGCGCTGGGATTACAGGCATGCGCCACGCCAGGTTTTGGGCCAGCACAGTATGCTATGCTGGGGCTCAAACTCGGGTCCTTGTACTTTGCCAAGCAGGAGCTTAGACTGCCAAGCTATCTCCCAGCCCGGTTTGTTTTGTTTTTGAGATAGTGTCTCTCTGTCTCTCAGGCTGGCCTTGAACTCACTATGTAGCCCAAGCTGGTCTCCAATTATGAGTGCTGGGATTGCAGGGGTGTGTGTGTGTGTGTGTGTGTGTGTGTGTGTGTGTGTTACGAGGCCTGGCCCTGGTCCTATTATTTATAAACTGTAAAAAACAGGTCATGAGGCAGAAAGAATAAAACCTAGTACCTAGAGGAGACAACTGTGTGGAAGCTGCTGGCATACTGAGAAATATAAGGGTGCTCACGGATGGATACTTTCTCGTCTTGAACACCAAGTCAAGGATGGCTCCCAGAATGTGGGTCCGAGTGCGTGTGTGTGTGTGTGTGTGTGTGTGTGTGTGTGTGTGTATGGTGGCATCTTCAAGAAGACTGGAAACACAGGAGTTGGGGTGTGGATGTTTTCAGGCCTCGGAGCCTCTAGTAAGCTGTTAGGCAGGAAGCTAGTTAGCACCTGCAGCTCTGGAGCACCAGGGCTGAAAATGAGATTCTAGAGTCATTAACAGAGAGGAGGCAATTAAAACTGTGGGAGTGGCAGCGATGCCCAGCGCAGGCACAAGGCGCCAAGAGTTAGTGAGGGAGCTGGCACAGTGGGGTCCTAGGGAAAACCTCAAGGACAAAAAGCCTTGTGGCTCTTGCAGTCTGAGAAGCTGCAAGCACCCAGGTTATCAGCGGGAGGAGAGCGAGGGAGGGGCAGAGAGAGGCGCAGGGGGTGCCAACTTGGGCAACCGGGTAGTCCAAGCGCACCAGGCAGGAGGGCGTGGTCAGCGGGGAAGAAGGGAGCGGGTAGCTCCGAGGCCCGGGTGGCTTGGGCAAACAGGAGGTCATTCCGGACTTTGGGGGGCGGGCACAGGCCAGGCGGCAGAGAGTAGCAGAGCGAGTGTGCGTGTGTTGGGCGGGACGGAAGGTGAGCCAAGTGAGGACACGGACACCTGGGAGGAAGCGGATGCTGCAGGCCGGTGCCACGACCAGGAGTAAGTCACCTGGGAGGGGCCGAGAGCCTGGCCTCGCACCTCGGGGAGCGTCCTGCGGGCAGGGGGCGGCGCGGGCCGCGGGGGCAGCCGAGGGGGCGCGGGGCGGCT
>NW_004524643.1:3261721-3268873 GCF_000260255.1 Octodon degus
CGCCCCCGCCCCGCACGCCGCCGCCCCGCATGGCCCGGTGCGCTGCGGGGTGAGTGCGGGCGACGCCGCGGCGGCCGACCTTGGGTCCTGAGTGCCGCAGTGGAGACCCGGCTCGCAGCCGCCCAGCCCAGAGAGGTCCTCGCGCCTGTGCTCCCTCGAGTGCTCTGGCCCCTGTCCCCACTGCGGCCTGGGCTCCGCGGCTCAAGTGAGCCCCTAGCATCCCGATTTCCTGGTGGCCTAAATTAGATTCACGCAGGATGCGGGGAAATCAAGGGAGCTGGGGCCTGCTGCCTCTTAAGTGCTTGGAGTTTGTGGCTGCTGCGGGACGTGCACGGCCAGGGTCCTGCACCTAGAGGCCCAGATGGATAGGACGAAGGCGCGGTGGGTTGTTGGAAGCCTCTGCTTTTTCTGCACAAGGGAGGTGTGCAGCCTTGTACGCCAGTAGTCTGTGTTCTGCCCTTGAACTTCCTGGTAGCTCTTTGCCAGCAGAGCTGTGAAAGGCAGGGCTAGTCTGGCAGAGGCCTGTGCTATGACTTTTGAGAGGGCCTGGAGTAGAGCGGCTGCCTGGAGTAGAGCGGCCGCAGCCTGAGGGTCCTGCCCCACAACGGCAGGCACCTGGACATTTCTCTGATGGCGAATAAGCAAAGGAGCTGGGTGAGAATTGGTACCTTTCGGAGGGACTTCAGCATAGTCCCAGACCCTGGATGATGATCTCCATGGATGGAGTGACAACAACTGGCCGTCTTCAGGGAAAAGCTGACCTTAGCTGGAACCATGGAGGACACATTCCTCCCCTAGCTCCAAAACGTCAGTGTGGAGTGATAGGGGAGCCCCTGAGCCAGGCAGATAGACAGAGTCTCACTTGGTTCCCAGTGATGGAGGAGATGCCTGGACCTCTCAGCCCCATCTTTAGTCCTGCCTCAGTTTTCTTCTGAGATCCCAGATCAGCGATGGGTCTTCACACCTACCTCAAGTGCTTTGAAATAGGACGGTTGTTTTTCTTGCCCTTACATTTGTGGGACTGCTCTTCGCATGGCCTCAAAATCAATCCCAGATCTTAATAATGTCACAGACAGGTAAAAAGTCGCACTAGGGTTAAGCACTTCGCATGGCCTCAAAATCAATCCCAGATCTTAATAATGTCACAGACAGGTAAAAAGTTGCACTAGGGTTAAGCAGGGAGATAGTTTTTTTCTCCTAAAGCAACTCATTGGCCTTCCCGACTTTTCTATCAGGTGTATTGATTTCTCATGTTTTCAACATGCTGACCATATTTAGGGATAGCAGCAACACTTTTGTCTTTTGATGTACAGTATGAGGTCTAACCGGGACAAAGGAAGGTGGACCCCTGGCTGTGCAGCCACCACCACGTAGTAGAGGACAAGGCTGCTTCTCTTTCTGATCTGACTTCAGATTTAACATTGGTTTTCCTTTTCCTGCACGCAGGGAGAAACTTGGGAGAATACCAGGTCCGAGATAGTGCTAGATAAGTGATATTGAATACAAGGATTCTGTGTCTAGTAGAAACTTCATGCTCATTTTCTAAATTGAACTCTCTTCTACCTGGTATAATAATGATGACAAAGAAAATGATGTTGACAGATAATTTGTGTGAAGCACATACTCTAGTTGAGCAAGATGATGTGCACCTTTAATCCTAGCTCCCAGAAGCCTGCGGCAGGAGGATCACCCTGAGTTTGAGTCCTCATGGGCTACATAGTGAATACAAGGCCAGCCTGAACGACACAGTGTGGCCTATTTCACTAATAAATAAACCAAACAAACAGACATCAAACCAAGCCAAAAGGAAGCGAAATGGGGCTGGCCAGATAGCTCAGTGGATTAAAACACCTACTTAGGCAGATGAGGGGACCGGGGTTCGATCCCCAGAGTACCATGCTAACCCCACGCTGAGATAGTGACTGAGACTGGGCATGGTGGTGTGTGACTGTAATCCCCATGCTTGGGAGGCTGAAAACAGGAGGATCACTGCGAGTCCGATCTGTGTAGTGAGACCCTGTAGACCCTGTACTAAATACATTTAAAAAAAAAAAAAAAAAAAAAAAGGAAGCGAAACGAATACCTGAAGGCAGTACTCTGATCCTGGTATGCACTATTAGTCAGTGCATTTTATGTATGCTATCTAATTTGTCATAGCAACCCATGAGGTTGCTATCTTTATTACCTTTTTTAAAAATAGGGGATAAAACTGAGCCATACAGGTTTAGTAACTTGCCCAAGGTCATGCAACGAAGTGGTAAAACAGGATTCAAACTCCCGAAAGATGACTTGAGTTTATGTTTCTTACCATATGCTGTACTGATTCTTGAGATTGTCATAGGTAGATCCTTGACTTAGCTCATTCATTTATTGTTTTATGCAATCATTTGTGAACAGATGTGTGTTGAGTACCTGGCATATAGCAGGTATGCGGATATAATCACGAATGAGACAAGCAAGGTCTGTTATGAAGCTGGTATTTAGCAGGTGAAGTCCCTCCTTGTGTAACACATACATCTTATGTGAGAAGCAAAACAGACCCCTATATCCCCTATCTTTCATCCAGAGAGGAGAGAGGCATCTTTCTCATTGAGACTAATTTGATTCCAGCCTTTCCTGGGGGCACTTAAGTGATAGCAGTAAATGCAAGCTGATCTTCCAGGCAGGAGGTGCAAGCCCTGGGCCTGGTTATCAGAGATGGTTCTGATGTTACTTCATTGGAAAAGTTTCAGGCCCCAAGGAACAGCAACATGGTAGACTCAAGGTGGAGTCATGAGGTGTGAGCAGAGCTTGTCCTGCTGAGACAGAGCTAAACTTTTGCCCCAGTCCTGGAGGGTGTTTCATCCCTCTGTCTCCAGCAGGACGCCTGGCCATTGTTGCAGTCTCTGCTGTCTGGGCAGGGCTACTGCTCATTGCCGTGAATCTGGTACAGAGGGCCTCGCACCCTTAGTGGGGACACGGAAGGCCACGTGCCCTAGGTGGGACAGTAAAGACTCAAGTGAAGGTGTTGTCCAATGGCCTTCCATAGGATGTTAATCAGTGTTTTCCTCTGTGGCAGCATTGGTCAAATAAGTGCACTGGATTCAATGAAGTGAAGCAACTTTCTTTACCACAGGTATTCTTGGGTGTTGAATTAGCTGGCAGAAATTGTGCATGAATCCAGTAAGGGTTCACAGGACACAGTCTTTTTCAGGCCTTCTGGTGCCCAGGATCTCATTAAAAAGTGCAGGATAAAATTACCCATGTGCACTGGCTGCAGCTGCAGCTGTTCCCATTGTAATCCCTTCCTCTTCCCCAAACACCAGCAGAAGAAATCAGTTGCCCTTCCTCCCTTCTGGTAGAATAATGCTAAGGGCTTGGAGTTTTTTCTCTGATGCCATAAGCCCGTTTAATTATTTTATGAACACACATTACCCTCCTTCTAGGTTACTTGTAGCCTGCTGCTCATACTGTTTATGAAACAGCTGGGAGGACAGGTGGGTTGTAATCTGTGTGGAGCCAAGGCCCAGCAGCAGCCGAGGATCATGTGTCAGCCTTGTAATCCTGCTCTGTGCTCACTGGGGCTACCATGTGGGCCCAGGAGGGCACAACCTCTCCATTGGACATGAGGGGTGACTCAGATCCAAGTCAGGGCTATAGCTAGCCCTCCCAGTAAACAGCTGACCCATCCTCTCTGGGCTCTTCTCCCCAGGATTTCAACAGCATCACAGAAATAGCTGTTTTGCTCATGGTTATTTCCTAGACCCAAATGATTTGTTGAAGTCACCAGAAGGCTGCATGTCTCTTCTGAGTCTGTCCCTTCTCCTAAAGGGCAGATGAAAAGGCACAGAGCCTTGTACCTGTGAGGCTGTTTTCATCCATCCAGCTTGGCTTCTGTGGGTCACTTACGGCAGGCTCCACCTTCCCCAGGAGAGCGGCTGAGGCTGCACAGAGCTGGAGGCCTACTGAGCGTGACAGACAGTAAGACGGGGAATGAGGGGGGATGGCTTGGGTGGGCCAGCTGCTCCCTGCTTCACACGTGCGCGCGTGCACGTGTGTGTGTGTGTGTGTGTGTGTGTGTGTGTGCAGTGGAGCTTGTCCTGGTTATCTGTGATACACCGCTTCTTACAGAGAGGAAAGAAAGGGCTGGAGGGGGCTGCCACTCTCATCTCAGTGACCCCTTCTTCTTGCTGCCGCAGCACCAGAGTTGTCCCCTCTCCATGAGATTCTGTCCTTCCCTGGGCAAGGGGAGACTATCCAGGCCCTCCCTTCTTTAGAAGGGGATGGGAGGAGTGGCTGGCATTGACAGCTAGGTTCTGAGTTCCTGCCCAGGCCTGAAGTACAGTGTGTGTGTGTGTGGGGGGGGTTTCTGAGGGTTTGGGGGGGCTCTTCCAAGTAGATGCAAGGCAGGCTGTGCCACAGACACATCCCTTGGTGAGATGAGCACAGGGCCCAGGTGAGGCCTGAAGTGGGATTCACAATGGAAGGCCCAAAGGTGATGTTATCACTCATTCTATTCTGCTTTCTGGGTTGGAGGGAGCTGGTGGCTCCTGTCTGTGGTTACCCAGGGTGGCTCAGGGCAGCAACTGCTTTAGTTTCCTCTGACAGGGCTTGGAGCAAGGCCAGGACACTGCCTCTGGGCCGGCACAAGTGTTTTGTCTTGGATATCCAGCTTTACCTGGGGGCTTTAGGATCTTGGCAATTTTCCACTTGCATCTCTTATTCAGGAAAGAATTTCCAGCCCCGACTTTTCCTGCTCACAGATATGCAAAGCAGAGACCTCCCACCCTAGCTGCAGGGGCCCCAGCTTGCTGCTTTTATATGGACTCAGCTCAGCGTCCAGGCTGCACACAGCACCTGGTCTCGGGCGGGTGCACCCGTGTGGCGTCCTCAGAAGCAGCCATGGAGTCTCCAGCGTCAGACTCAGGTCTGTGTTGTGGGTTCTGTCACTCAGCGTCTGGCAAGAGCCGGAAACGGCTTGACCTGCAGAGGAGGGGATCTTGGTGGTGCCGAACTTCTCCTCCAGAGAAGCTGCGGTGCCGTGCGCAGTTATTATATGTTGGAACTGGCCACAGCCCAGAGCTTTCCAACTGACATTTCTTCACGCTCGTTGCAGGGTGTTGTGTGTCACAGCAAGATAAGCTGTGTTGCTCGCTGACTGATGCCGGTGAATTCACAGTTAAGCCTCCTAAGCCAGCTGGCTTCAGCCGACAAATGGTTGCAAGGCAGATGTGATCAGGCAGCTGGAGCTGCATTCTGCCTGGGCATCTGCAGAGTGGGCTGTCCTTGGGAGGCCTGGCTGGTCTGAGAGGGGAAACAAACTCTGGAGAGCAGGGGTGGGCAAGTAGGAGCTGTCGGCAGGGGAGTCCAGAACACTGCAAACACGCGGCTGGCTGCAAGGCCTGCCTGGGTTGCCCTCAGTCCATATCTCAGTCTTCATCAGTTGTTTAAAACCCTGGAGGTAGTTCTGTAGGTGATTCCTACCTCTCTCTGCAGGGAGATGCCACTCGCTCTGTGGTCCCGGAGTCTTTAATGTGCTCTGTGAACCTGGATCCAGGGGCTGTAGGATACAGCATCTTACTGACAGTGGACCGTAGCTCTTGTTTTATCAGCAACAGGTTTTGACTTCTCCTGGGCATAGTTTGAGAAATACTGATGTAAGCTTCTTAAGATGAAGGAGAAGAGGAAGAAGGGGGAAGAACATTTATAGAAAGATACATCCTGAAACATTGTGTTTGGTTGCATTGAGCGAGCTAAAAATGCTTTCAAGACCAAGATGTAAGAACCTCAGAGAAGAAAGACTCTGCCAAAGTCCCGCTCCTGAGGGGCTGGGTCAGGCTGTGTGTTGGCAGGAGCTTAGGCAGACTCATGGGCTCATGGGCTCACCACCCTTTGGGCAGGCCTTCTGTGTGGCCAGGTGGGAGAGGGCCCTAATTGCCCACATCTGTTAGAACATGATGGTGAACCTGTGGCACATGTGCCACAGCTGGCTGTTGGTTATCATTGAAAGCTCTAAAAGGCTTGCCGTCACTGCGCTAGAATAAGGAGTTTAATTTGTTTTTGTTATTTTTCCTTTTATACAGTCTTATATCTATTTATTTTCTTTCTCTGTATTTGTTTAATAGTTGATGTCATAACAACATTAATTATCATAATAAGACACCCTCGCTTACGGACATTGCTGGCTCCTGGTCATTTTGAGGGTGTGTGTCTCTAGTCCATAAGTATAAGCATCTTTTTATAAAGATACAGTGAGGATACAGTTTGGCATATAGATTTTTTAATTTACTATTATTTCACAAGATTTTTTTAAAAATATATTTAGTATAGGGTATAGAGGCTACAGGGTCTCACTACCCAGATTGGACTTGTAGTGATCCTCCTGTTTTCAGCCTCCCAAGCGCTGGGATTACAGGCATGTACCACCATGCCCAATCTTAGTCACCTGGCTCAGTGCACTCTGGAGGTGTGGCTGGCAATAGCACGCCGGGGATCGAACCCCTGGCTCCTGTGTCTGCCTAAGCAGGCACTTTAATCTGCCTCTCAAGATTTTTTTTTTTTTTTTGTGTGTGTGTATGTGTGCAGGATCTCACTACACAGCTTGGACTCATAGTGATCCTCCTGATTTCTGCCTTCCTAATGCTGGGATTATGCGCTCTCTACCACGCCTGGACTCCATCACTGGCTCAATGTGCCCGCGGGGCATGCTGTGCCAGAGATCAAACCCTGGCCCCTGCCCTTACCTAAGCAAGGGCCTAGTCTGCTGAGCTATACTGCCAGCCTTCTCACAAGATTTTTCAAATGTAGTTTACCATCCTTATAAGTCTAAAGCTGGTTGTTTATTAGTTCTTTTCTCCCATGTGGGTACACTCTCATTTGGACATTTTAAAGTTCTTAATGTAAAGAGTGTGGGTAAAAATCATTGTGCTTTTTCTTCTTTTGGTTGCATGCTTAGTGGAATATTTAGAAGGGTGATAGCTTGGTCCAACCGTGGGGCTCTTTATGGCATTTGCTACCCTTTGCCTGCCCCTGTTCAGTGTCTACCTCTGAGATGCAGTGTGTCTCCTTTGAATCATTGGCTTGGAATTAGGGGATGGCTTCAGCTCTGCTCCAGCTCAACTGAGCCTGGTGTTCTGTGCTGCACCAGCTTTCTCTCCCCTTCTTCTTCCTCTT
>NW_004524643.1:3269028-3290210 GCF_000260255.1 Octodon degus
TACAGGGTCTCACTACACAGATCGGACTCATAGTGATCTTACTGTTTTCAGCCTCCCAAGTGCTGGGATTACAGGTGTGCACCACTGCACCCAGTCTCAGTGGCCGGCTCAGCGCACCCTGGGGGTGGAGCTGGCACAGCATGGCGGGAGATCAAACCCCAGTCCCTTTGTCTGCCTAAGCAGGTGCTTTAATCCTCAGAGTTATCTGGCCAGCCCTTACCCCTGTAACCTTCTTCTTGGAGCATCTGCATCCATGGTCCCTGGCTTCCCTTCCTTTCTGCTATAAGGACATGAAATCCCCCTTGCCAGCTCTGTTCCTCTTCCTCTGCCAGGCTGGGCCTCTGCTGGCTTGGCTCTGCTTCCTGGACCAGCACAGATCAGCCCAGCTGCTTGCCAGGGTGGCTGCTCTCACATGCTTACTCTCACTCAGCTCTGTGGGGCCAGACACCCAGGAGAGGCAGAGCCGAGTGTGGAAGGGAGAGGAAATTGGTTCTGGAGTTAAGCAGCTCCTGGACACACCTCCCAATGCCCACTACCAGCCTGCTTTCCTCCTCCATGTGTCATGAATTAGCCCCACAAGCTGCAGAGAAAACCAGAGGAGCAAGTTGCCCAAGGCGCTGGAAACACCTGATATTTAGGAATCCACACTTAGCACTAAAGTGCCTTGGAGACCACTCAGTTCCCTCCTTTAATCACTCCGATGACAACATCATTGACAGGCCAGAAATGACTGTCCCCAGTTAGCCAGCAAGCCCTCTCTCCTGTAATTGCTTCCTTTCGCTCCAGGCAGGGCAGGTCTCACCTGTCTGTCAACAAAACCACGGGGCCCTTAAACCAGCCTCCAAGAAATTGTGGTAATTGGTGTGCAGGAAACTCCCTTTGTTTTAGAATCTTGGGGAAGTCATTATCTGCTTTTGTGTATAAGTGTTGTGGTAAGTGTTGTGTGATGTTGGGGAACATGAGGAGACCCTGTCCTGTGCTCAAAGGGACATAGAACAGGGTAGCACAGGGTACTGGTAGGGGCATAGATGCAGGAACGGGGTTGTCTGGGTTCAGATTCCTGAGTAGTGTTTCATAGGCTAAAGGGACAGAGGGAGAAAGACCAAGAACCGTCCAAATCTCTGCCAACTTATTCCAAGTGCGACCCTGGGCAGATCTGCTTTCTTTATCTTCCTTTTCTCAACTGTAAAATAGGAATAGGAAGATTGACTGAGCTAATGTATAAATTGATAAAGTGCTAGGCAGAAAAGCAATACATATATTTCAAAAGAAAGAAGGCAAGCAAGAGAGGAAGAAAAAGAGAGAAAGAGACTAAAAGAGAGAGCAAGAAATGAGGTGATTAGGAAGGCCTCCAGTAGGCACAGATGTGGACTAGAAGTGAATTTTCAGGGCTGGCCAGATAGCTCAGTGAAATAAAGTGCCTGCTTAGGCAGCCGCAGGGACCAGGGTTTCATCGATGGCATGCAGTGCCAGCCCCACCCCCAGCATGCTGAAACAGCGACTGAGACTGGGCATGGTGGTGCACGCCTGTAATCCCAGCGCTTGGGAGGCTGAAAACAGGAGGAGCACTATAAGCCTGATCTGTGTAGTGAGACCCTGTACTACATACATTAGGAAAAAAAAAAGTGAATTTTCACCTGTTGTTGGATTCCTTGCGTCTTATTAAAGGAAGGAAGCTCGGGGGGCACTGTGGAGCTGTTTGGTAGCTGATTCTTTTGGCAAAGGACCTTATGCCATGAGATGTACAATGTAGCTTTGGATTTCACAGGGCTGTTGTGCTCTGTTGGGGGCTTGCGCTCACCGCTCATCCCGGGAGCTGTGGCCTTCCCCCGCGGAAGAGGGGCCATAAGGTTGGTTAGCGGGGCGGCACTAACAGCCTCCTTGCTATCTGGAGCCCGTGGGGTTCTCGCTTCTCCCCTGCCCTCGCACAGTCTTGGAAGTGCAGTCGGAGCGCAAGGCTTCTCGGGTCTGTCAATTCCCCAAGGTAGGGGAAAGTGGAATGGCCCAAGTTGAACAGTGAATTCTTTGATTCCAGAATAGCTGCTTCGTTGTGAAATGTGAGTGGCCCTCTGAGCTTCACACCCAATTACTTACAGAGCTAATTTTGAAACTCAGCCTGCTGGGTCTGGTCTGGGAATTCCTGATTGCACAGCTGAGCCGAGGTCCAGGTGGGGTTGGGCGGGCTGCGGGGAGTCCGGGACCGCCGCGCTGACGCTTGCGCTTGCTTTGCTCTCAGAGATGCCGCGCCAGTTCCCCAAGCTGAACATCTCGGAGGTGGACGAGCAAGTCCGGCTCCTGGCTGAGAAGGTGTTTGCGAAAGTGCTGCGAGAGGAGGACAGCAAGGATGCCCTGTCTCTCTTCACCGTCCCGGAGGACTGTCCCATCGGGCAGAAGGAAGCCAAGGAGAGGGAGCTGCAGAAGGAGCTGGAGGAGCAGAAGTCCGTGGCGACCGTGAAAAGGTTTGTCCCTGGGCTCTCATGCGGATGGAGTTGTGCGTCCTGAGACTGGACACTCAGGAGCTGGCCTGTCCCTGGGGATTTCTTGAGCAAGCTTACTTCACTCCCCACCTGATCACTGAAGGAAACCTTGGTGCCTGGGTTGGGTTAAAAAGTTCAAAAGCAGTTCTCTCCCATTGTTTTTTTTTTTTTTTAATTAAAAAAAGTCTTTTATTTGATATGAGATCTCGCTATGCAGCTCAGACTAGCAGAGATCCTTCAGTCTCAGCCTCTCCAGCGCTGGGATCACAGGCATGCACCACCAGGTCGATTTTGATGGCCCGCACAACTTGGGTTGCGGGCTGGCACAGCATGAGGTACCTGGGAATTAAACCCAGGTCTTTGGGCTTGCCAGGCAGGCACTTAGACCGCTGAGCTGTCTCCCCAGCCTCCCTCTGTTGTTTTAATTACAAATTACATACAGAAATAGGTGCCATTTACAAATGGCATTTTCCTTTTTGGAAATTTGAGGATTTTTTTTAAAAAATCAGTTTAATTTCTTTTCATCACTTTACAGTGATTTGCATTATTTGTTAACATTTCTTTTCATTACTTGGCACCCATTAGCATTATTAGCATTTTTTTCTACTTGGAAATTTGAGGGCTTTTTGGGAAACACCAATTTTTTTTCATCACTTGCTACTTGTTTGCATTATTAACATTTCTTTTCATTACTTGGCACTTGTTTGCGTTATTCATTAACGTTCCTTTTGGGAAATTTGAGGAAACACCAATTTTTTTTTTTTTTCACTGCTTAACACTTGTTATTAGATAATTATTTGCCAGGTGCTGTGCTGGGACTGGAGATGTAGAGCTCTGTAATGCAGTGGTCCCTGTCCTGTGGAACTTAAGGGTGGCTCTATACAACAGCTAAGGTGTTGGACAAACTAATGAAAGAATTACAAGTTGTGGTAAACTTTGTATCAATCAGGCTCTAACTAGAAAGACCAAAAGCTGAGTATTGGTGATAGGGTTTCTTTCTTTCTTTCTTTCTTTCTTTCTTTCTTTCTTTCTTTTTTTTTTTTTTTTTTGTATTTTAGTACAGGATCTACAGGGTCTAGAGGGTTTCACTATGTAGATTGGACTCATAGTGATCCACCTGTGTTCAGCCTCCCAAGAGCTGGGATTACAGGTGCGTGTCACCATGCCCAGTCTCAATCACCATTTCAGCACACCCTGGGGGTGGGGCCAGAACAACAGGCTGGGGATCAAACCCTGGCTGTTGCGCTCTACCTAAGCAGGAGTTTAATCTGCTGAGCTATTTGACCGGCCCTATGTGATAGGATTTTAATGCAAGGAAATGGTTGTACAGGATGCAGAAAGCTGAGAAGCCTAACAGAGATGAAAGAGGCAAACTAGAGATGGGACACAGGAGGGGCCAGCAGCACCCTGGGGTGTATGGCTGTGTCCCAGGACAGGATCACCCTGGGAAAGTTGGAACTGTGGTAGCCTTTCTGATAGAAAATGGAGAGGCAGCCTGTAAGGGCTGTTGGCTCGGAAGAAGGGACAGTTCTGCGGATACTTCAAGGCTGTAGAGGAGCTAGCTATGTGGATGGTCAGTGGCACCATCACCGGTGGCTGAGTCAGCCAGGGCAGAGGACCCCAGGGGTCTTCAAGGAGGCCTGTTGGCTAGAGGTTGGAGGGAGCTGGCTGTGTCCGGCAGCTGGAGGGGAGGCCCATTCAGACTGGCCATGTGCTTCCTGATAAGAGGTTGGGGGTTCAGTCTCTTGCCATGCAAGTCCTCATCCCTTCCCGACTTATGTCACCTGAGAGGACAGAATTAAAGTGGAAAGAGCTTGCAGAAGCATCTAGAGCATCCCTGTAGGGTCACCACCTGCCCAGCACACTGCAGACCTCAAAAGCTGGTGTCCTGAACTTTGAGCCTCTCTAAGACCCAGCAAGCGATCAGGTCCCTGCTGAGGTCCTCCTGATTGTTGAAGGGAGTCCTTTTCTTTCTCAGTAGCATGGAATTTTAGGCTTTCCAGGCAAGTGCTTATTCTACTGAGCTATCTCCCCTGCCCTCAGACTTTCCTTCACTGGTTTTGGAAAGAACTGACAAGCTGACTACTGGCGTCAAGGCAGGAACAGAGCCTTGCCACCTGTGAAACCTGTGTGTGCCTTCTTGGAGGGAGGGAGCTGCAGGTCCACTGCCACCTCTGAGTGCCAGTCTTGTGCTGGTTGAAGTGAGTGGCTCAGCCGCTGTGCTTGCTCATCCCTGGAAGGGATGGAAAGCATGGTTGTTGGGACCCTTGGCCACACCATTGGCTTGTGGAAGAGAAGGACTGACACCAAGACTAGCATGCCTAGTAGGGCTTCCTGCGTGTGATGAGTTGAGCATTTGGACCTTCACAATGAGAGGAGGAAGAGTCCTGGCACTTTTTATTAGCAGGACCAATAAGTGTCTGAGGTCAGTTTCCATTACAGGGTGACACTGGGCTTGACATCCATAATTATCAAGGCCCAGACCAAGGGCAAGATGGAGCTTTCTTGCTCCTTGTCCAAATGGTGCTCTGTGGGGTCTAGAAATTCCTCTGCAGACTCCTCCCAGGAAATGTGCCTCTGGGTCTGCAGGATGTTCAGGGTCTTACTACTAGATTGGACTCATAGTGATCTGCTTGTTTACAGCTTCCCAAGAGCTGGGATTACAGGTGCATGCCACCATGCCCAGTCTCAATTGCTGTCTCAGCACGCTCTGGGGGCGGGGCTGGCATGGCAGGCCTGGGGATTGAATCCTGAGCCCCTGTGCCTGCTTGCAGGTGCTTTTATCTGCTGAGCTATTTGGCCGGCCCAGGCTGTGGGATCTTGGCTTGCATCTGTCTGCCCCATCTGACTATAGCTCCTTAGGAACCGTATCTGTCTCCCCAGCATCCAGCCTAAGCCTTGGCCATATTGATAGGCAGCGGATGTGTGGAAAGACATCCTTCCTTCCTGTTTTCCCCGTGTCAGTGCCCACTGTGTTCTGACCCCCACCTGCATGCTATGGGACCTTGGGCACTTTAGGGAACTTCTCTGGGTCCTAGCTTCCTCATCTGTAGAGTAGAGAAGATAAAATAGCTCCCAGCGTGAGACATTGCAAGGAAACAAGGAATTAACATGTGTAAGCTTAGGATGAGCCTGAGTCCCTGCAAGCCACATAAATGTTAACTCTCCTGCCTCAGCCTGCTGAGTAGCAGCAGCTACTGCGATAGAGTCCTTGGCATGGGCTATGTATTGGTCCAGGCAGTTTGCATGTTTTTTTCATCCCTACATTAAGCCTATGAGTAGATATTCTTAGAGTCTTGAAGTTGCAAATTAAAAAAATAAGGCTCATGAATGTTGGATTAACTTGCACAAAGACAGATAGTGACAGAATAGGGACTAGAACCCATGTCTTTTGAATCTAGACCCTACATCTTAACCAGCAGAGTCACATTTTCATGTGGGCTGGAGCCTTTGACTTCTTGGTGTGCAGACACCAGAATGACACTACCGTTCTGCCCCAGATTATAATTGCTGGCTTCTGAGCCAGCCACAGTGCCACCTGTACCTACTGGCTCCTGTTCTGAAAGATGGCCTTTTTGCTTGACTACCTGCTAAACATCCCAGTGTCCCCTGAGATTATGCACATACAAGTTTGTCTTGGAATTTCACTGCTCCCGAGAGGTGCCTTTATGCAAATCTCCAGAGGAGACCATTTTCCTAGAGGACATCAATCCCCCTGTTCCTACCCAATCTTTCATCCCATCCAGGCATTCTGGATATAAATAGCTCTGTGGAGACTTCAGGCCAGGAACCAGAGGGAGAACCAGATGTAGGTCACCAGATGTGCAGTTTGAAGCTTTTGTGTATGTTTCAAACTATGATATAAGTTGGGGCTTCTAGGTTGGCAAAAGCCTTTCCATGCCCTGGCTCCTCTGAATATTCATGTGCCTGGAGAAGATTTTCTTTACAACAACTTTTTCTCTCTCCTGTATAAAAAAAATCAAACTCAAAACACTCACAATGACTTTAAGGCTGCTCTAAGAACACCAGCGAGAGTCATGGTAGTAAACGAGTTTCTTACAAAAAGAAGTTGAGCTGTGAGCAGAAACATTGCGTAGTTGGCTTCCAGCTTTGTTTTCCAGGACTTCCAGCTCTAGGAGCTAAACTTGATTCATGTGGAGACCTTGAAGGGCTGGAGATTGAGTTGGTCTGCTCTGGGAAGCTCTCATTTTATAGGCCAGGACCAGACGGGAAGCCGGCAGGGCCACATGTCACAGGCCTCGCTGCCTTAGAAGATGACATTGGTCAGGCCTCTGCTGGGGCCCAGCAAGGGTCAGGCAGAGGGAAGGTGGGCTGTTAGGAGGCAAGGTGAGATTCAGAAAGCCTTGGTGGTGCCCAGAGCTCTCTTTTGTCCCTGTTGAGTCACCTCTGCACAGCCTCATCAGAGCTCATCCATCCCAGCAGTGAGGGCGACATGCAAGATTTTTGAGCAGTCAGAATGCACAGTAGGCCTCTTCCAGCTCTTCATTTTCTTCTTTTATATCTTTATTGTATTATAATTCATATCCACACAAACCACCCACTTAAAAGTGTAAAGTGCCATGGTTTTTAGTGTATTAACAGAGCTGTGTAACAGTGATTACAATCAACTTTGGTGATCCTTATAGCCCCTTAAAGAAGCTGTAAGGGCAGGAGCAGGCAGGTGACCAGGAGAGCTAGGGAGAGCCCCAGGCTGAGGCTGTCTTTACGCCTGAGGGGTTTCAAGATGCACCAAAGTTCTGCCCATGTGGCCAGGCCACTGATCACCTGGCCACCCCCACAGAGGAAGTGGTCCCTGGGATCCCCTCACTGTGCCCAGTAGGTGGTGTGTGCCACATCTCCGCTCCAGAGACGGGGTCTTTTGTCCCCACTTGTACAGCAGGCACAGTTCTTGAGCTCTTGCCTTCCTCAGGCCAGGGGTCCCAGTCCCACAGGGATCAATGCAGTGGCCAAGTAAGCAGCAAGGCCAGATGGGCCTCAGGAAGTGCAGAATGCCCCACTCTGTGGCATTCAGTCACACTGTTAGCAAGCCTCCAGCCTTTACAGAAGTAGTTCTCGTTCAGAGGTGGAGGGACTGCCAGCACAGCCCGGTGTGCTTGAGGGTCAAGCTTCTCCATTCCCAAGTGTCCCTCCCATCCTCTGACCATGCTTCTCTGCTCTTCCCACTCCCAGTCTGGACTGGGCATCACCTCTGGGGTCCCCAGATACACTGACCCCATTGTGTGTGGCCCAACTATGGGGCAGTTGGGTGCATTTGCCCATCCTGCCTACTCCTAGAGTAGGGCTATATTTAGTTGACCTATGACGCGGCCAGGTGACCAGTGGCTTGTGGAGGGACTGGCTGTGCACCTCTGAGGGTATGGTGCCTCTCTCTGCTTAGCCATGCCCTGGACAGATGCATGCAGTGGACTTCGGAAGGAAGAAAGTGCTGCTCGCTAGAAAGAAGAGCAAGGGCGGGCCCCCAAGGACTTCTGCATTTCAGTTTGGTATATGAATCAGATGTTAGGGGAAGGTGATGCCTCGTTCCCAGGCTCTGAGGAGAGTGGGGAGTGGGCAGGCTAGGAAGGGACACAAGGGCCATGGAGCAGGTGGGGGCACTGGATAGCTGCTGGGAGAGAAGGAGCTGCAATAACTGCCCATGTGACAGATCACTTCCTTGTTTTGGGGGCCATGTCAGCAAGAAAGTCCCTGTGGTCCAGGAGCAGCAACTGTCTAAGGACTGATGAAATGGTTCCAGGCCCTCAGACATGGCTGGGGCTGGTGTCCTCACAGCCCCGCACCCCGCCCGGTTCCTGGCGGTAGGGTACTTCTGCCAGGTGGTTGCCATCCTCCACTGTGTGGTTGGAGGAAGGAGGGGGTGGGCCAGCTGTAGCAGCTGAGCTGGCTAACCCAGTGCCCCGGCCCAGCACGAGGTGTGACAGGTGGGACTGCGGACTGGCAGTTCTGGGCCTGTCATGAGGAAGTGCTTTCTAACAGTGGCAACAGATCGGGTTTTATTCAGCTATGTTTGTTTGTGTGTTCAGCTCAGGCCTGGCCCAGAGCAGGAACTTGGTAAGTGTTGAATACATGACTGAGTGTTGTTGTCCTACTCAGGAATAGAGGACTCTGTCCCCAGGGTGTCCAAACAAGTCTGCTCTTAAAAGAGGGCTGTGGTACATAGACCCTCAGGTTCTAGAATGCAGATAAAGCTTGTGGCAACTTCCCTTGTGTCTTTCAGTTTCATTGTGACTTGTGTGGGGCTTCAGATAGCCTCAAGAAGAAAAGAGGAACACACTCAAGGTTTCACACACACACACACACACACACACACACACACGCACGCACATGCACACACTGTTCACACGCACATATTCAGCCCCATTGTCCAAGTCTGTTAGATACAGGCTTCTGCAGGATATTTTAAATGACCCCTATTGAAAATGTTCCTCAGGAGCCTCCAGGCACTGTGAATGTGACCTGTCACTCCTGTCACTGTGTTCTGGAATGTGGCCAGTTGACCTCAAGATAGGGAGGTTACTGGGGAGTGGTGGCAGCCGGGTTTGTCACATGAGCCCCTCAAAACTGGAAGCTTTCTCAGAATGAGAGTAGAGGAGGCTGTCGGAGGGATTTAAAGCTGGCTTTGAAGATGAAGGCTATGTGCAAGGGTCAGAGTGCCACCTATGGGAGCTGAGGTGACCCCTGCCGTAGCCAGCAAGGAACTGGAGAGCTCAGTCTTACGGCCCCACACAACTATGTTCTGCCTAGCACCTGAATGAGCTTGAGAGTGGATTATTTCCCAGAGGCCTCAGTCAGGAACACAGTTTGGCCAATGTGGTGGTGATTTGGACCTTTTGATCCCCTGAGCATAATCCAGCTCAGCCCTGTCAGTGTTCTCACCTACAAAATGGTGACCTCATAGATGAATGTTTTCAGTCACCAAGCTTGTGGGAGTTTGTCGTACAGCAATGGAAAAAACCTTTCCTGTGTTTGGGCTATAAACTCAGCGTTAGCTTCCGGTGGGTCTGAGTGCCTTGTCGCGGTGAGCTAGTAGTTATTAAACCTTGCTCCGTGCCTATGACTATTTGTATGTGACCATCTGGAGCTCCCCTGAAGACCAAGGCTGGAGCATGATGGATACGAGCAGGAAGGAGGAGGCTCTGGGCACGAGCTGGCAGGTGCGGGCTTCTTCAGTGAGCTAGATCTTTGGTTATGTGCCTTCCAGCTTTTTAGTCACCTGTCACCTCTCCTTGGTAGGACCAGAGCTCAGGCAGTGTGGACAGAGGCATGCAGTGATGAGGTTGGCCTAGAGATGAAAACAGTGACTGGCATGCATGAGAGCAACACGGAAGCCACCATTTCGGGGGACCCTGCTGAGCCTGTCAGTGTGAGAAGAAGCCCAAAGCAATGGCTCTTACTCTAGACGTGAAAGCCCAAAAGACGCCCATGGTAGAACCTCATGGCTCAGTTGAATCTGCCTGAGTGATGGTGGGCTGGCAGGAGCTGGCATCCTTCTTGGTTCAGGATGCTGGCTCAGCTCATGGGATGGAGGGCCAGTCGGGAGGGCCGGACCTGAGGCTCGTAGAGTCCACATGTTTCCTGAAGCAGCCCGTGGTGCCTGTTATGTAAGGCCAGGGAGGCAAAGACAGGGCCTGGGGAAGGGCCACTCCACCTCTCAAATGTACGCAGCCTGTCTCAAGAAGTGATAGCACAGGTCCTTCCCATAGGCAGGCAAGAACTGGAAGACCACGGCACACAGTGGATGAATAAATAGGGAAGATGAACTGTGGACCCTGAAAATTTGACAGTGAGGAGAGCTAAGAAAGGGCCAGCAGGAGAAGAGCAGCTCCTGGGCAGACCCTGAGGCCCATTTGCGGTCTGACTGAGTTTGGCACATCCTGTATCACCCATGTATGCAAAAGGGAGGGATTTGGTCATGGTTGTCACTTGCGTCCTTTGCTAGTGGCTGTAGAACTGTGGCTGGGCCCCGTGGCACAAGGTGGGGCAGGTGGTCAGCTGGGTTCTGGCATTGGACACTGTGAGGTAGTAGCAGCGCACGGACCCTGGAGTCCACTGGAGGCAGAAAGGGACATGGGTGGCAGGCGCTTTTGTCTCATGCCAGTTCTAAGTAATGTCCTTCCTGGGGATCCCAGGACGTGGAGAGTGTCTCAGTTACTCTTCTCTCATTGCTGGGACAAATACCTGACATCCAAAATGAAGGAAGGAAAGGTTTATTCAGCTCACAGTTACTGGAGGGTTCAGTCCACACTCAGCTGGCTCCAAGGCAGGCTGGCACATGGCAGAGGGCAACCTTTCATGGAGGGAGCAAAGAACAGAGAGCAAATGGGAGGAGCAGCAGCAACAATGGCTAAAGAAAGAGGATCTCTCTCTCTCTCTCTCTCTCTCTCTCTTTCTTTTTTTTTTTTTTTTTTTTTTTTTTTTAGTACAGGGTCTGCAGAGAATCACTACACAGATCGGACTTATAAGTGATCCGCCTGTGTTCAGCCTCCCAAGAGTTGGGATTATAGGGCAATCCACCACGCCCAATCTCAATCACCAGCTCAGCGTGCGCTGGGGGTGGGGCTGGCATGGCACACCAGGGACTGAACCCCAGCTGCTGCATCTGCCTAAGCAGGCTCTTTAATCCGCTGAGCTATTTAGTCAGCCCTCGATGTCTCTTGTTACATTCAGGCTCTCTGCCTCAGGTTTGGGGAAGTATTCACACCCATAATCCTAGCAGCACTAAACCACATAATCCCAGCCTTGGATCACCCATAATCCCAGTGGATCATGAGTTAATCTCAAACTCTAGAAGTCCCTGCCCCATGACTGCATGAGGCTTTGTGGGGACAACTAGACACAAACCATAACAGAGAGACATTAAGTGAAGCATCACTATTCTTTTAATGAGGAAAATGAAGTCACCCCAAATCAGCCTGGCAAAGAAGCATGAGTGTGCAGTATTTTAAACCAACCTTGAGCCCAAGAGTGAATGTGTCATCTTTGGTTCTAGGGTGGTGAGTCCCAAGGTGCAGACCTGGAGTCAATGCTGATCAACCCCTGTCCTAAAACAGAGATATAGTTCTGTCCTCAGTATAGCTGCTGTCGCCAGGATGGCAGATGTCAGGCTTGAGGAGGGAGTAGCAGGGGTGATGTTGGGGGATAGGGGAAGCAGCCACCCTGCTATGTGACTGGCGTGAGCCCCTTTAAGTCTAGGTCCGACTCCTATTTAGAAAGCAAGGAGGTTGGACTAATTAATCATCTTCTCTTTTTTAGTAAGGGTCTCTAGGGTCTCCAGGGTCTCACTGTGTAGGTCAGACTCATAGTAATCCACCTGTGTTCAGCCTTCCAAGAGCTGGGATTACAGGTGCAGGGCTGGCACAGTGCTCCAGGGATTGAACCCTGGCTGCTGCGTCTGCCTTAGCAGGTACTTTAATCTGCTGAACCATTTGGCTGGTGCTAATTAATCATCCTTGTCTCCTTTGCTTCTAATTCCCCACATTTTGAATCCTGTGAAACCAGGATAGTCTTTGCTGAGACTGTTCATGTGCCAGGTAATATGAAGATAGCATGTCGGCCTGGTTGACATAATGTCACCCTCATGTGTCACCCTGTCCTGTGGTGCCAGCGTCGTTGTGGTGTGGTCTGTCTCTGATGCTTGCCTGCTCTAATGTCACTTGTGCTATGCAGAAACAGCCTCCAGTACCTGGTGGTGATCCCGAAATTGGGAGTCTGGAGGACTGGGCCATGTCACATGGAGAGACGTTTGAGGAAGGCCTAGCTGATTAGGAGGAATGGTGAGACCAGCAGCAGTGACTAGCCATAGTGCAAGCTCTCCTGCCGTGTAATCTGTGAAGGCTGCTTCTCTCTCATCCCAATCAGCTGCTGACGTCTCCCACTTTTCCTTGTCCTTGGCTCTTAGAAAGACAAGTTTCAAGATGATCCGGTCCCAGTCCTTGTCCCTGAAAATGCCGACGCAGCAAGACTGGAAGGGTACCCCATTGGCCAGCCCGGTGGTGTCTCCCTTGACACCTGTGCTCTACGGAGCCAGCTCCCAGCCCCTGCCTGCACCCTGTGCAATGCCCGAGTACCAGCGGGTCATCATCAGCGGAGATTACTGTGCCGGGGTAAGGCAACGTGAGAGTGTTGGAAGCGCCTTGGGTACCGAGGCTGGGGGCCCCTGCCAAGTCCACCCTGAAACCTGGCTCAGCCTGTGGGAGTCTGGGAGGTGGTGGAGAGGAGGCGTGGGACACTGAAGAGGAGGGAGCTAGTGGGGCTGTGGTGCTAGGGTGTCTGGGGGACTCCCACTGCCTTGTCAGAGGCCCATGGCTGTGGCTGTCACACTGTCCTGTCTGTCATCCCACTGAGAAGGGTGCCAGCCTGGGTGCCCAATGTTCTTAGCAGTCTAGTGGCTTCAAAATTATGGGCCAACTGGTTAGCATAAAATCAGTGTTTACTGAAGTAGCTTAGGGATAGTATCTTTACATACAGGCTAAACGCCGGCCAGATAGCTCAGTGGATTAAAGAGCCTACTTAGGCAGATGCAGTGGCTGGCTCGGGTTCGATCCCTGGCATGCCATGCTGGCCCCACCCTTGGGATGCAGGGATTGAGACTGGGCATGGTGGCACATGCCTGTAATCCCAGCTCTTTGGAAGGCTGAGTACTGGTGCATCACTAGGAATCTGATCTATGTAGTGACACCCTGTGGACCCTTACTAAAAATACAAAAATAAATAAATACAAGCTAAATGTTCTCAACCAGGAAGACATGTTTTGGTTAGACAGTGAACAGCGCCCCCCCTTTGTCTGTTTAGAGAGAACAGCATATTAATCTACAAAGAACTTGTTCTTCTTTATAAGTGCATGGTATTTCACTGTATGGCTGTGCCATGACTTGGTCATGTGCATACGAACTGAGGTAGGAATCAATGCATGCCTCGCCTGAAGATCAGCAACCTGGTCAAGCCTCGACACTCACCTCTAGGCAGAATGGTGGCCAGGCAGAGTGGAGGAGGGCTGAGTGTATGTGGATGACAGGACGTGGGCCCGGACGCTTACCTGCCTCCTGTCTGCCAGTCAGAACTAGTGAGAAGTAGGCTGATCTTGGCACCACAGAGTCTACCACCAGCCAGGGGGCCTGGTGCACCTATGAACTCGGTTGCTGGCTCCTGCTCCACTAGGATCCTGAACGCCCTCTCTGATAGCCTAAGCCTGAGCCTCTTGTCACACTGAGATCCTTCAGAGAAAGCAGTTGGCTTTGCTGTGAGCAGGGACATCGTTTTGCCAAAGATAGTTGTGTCTGCCAACCAATCATGCCACTTTCAGAGGCCTTTCCATGGGGACATAAAGTGGAATTAACTACCCTTGTGGAGATATGACAGGCAGGAAAGAGAAACTTCCAGCTTTACAGAAAGCAAAGAGTATGTGGAATGGAATGATAAATACACACTGGGGCCCGCATCCTCCTCCCTCTGGGGCTGGAGGAGAGTGTTGATTTCTAGCTGTCTGTACTTGTGAGACATCTGAAGCGATTGTTAAAATGTAGATATTGCTAGCTGTGGAAGGCAGATGCTGGTATCTGTTGCATTACCTTCTGTACTTGTCTGTGTGTCTATAATATTTTAAAACTAAACAGAATTATAATATTTAGGCCAGAGAGGAGATCCTTAGCCCTTCCTACCCTGTGCTCTTGTACCTCCCTCTCTGTGTCACATCTCGCTGTCCTGCCTGTCTGTTCGTGTCCCCCAAGTTTGGCCACATTTCGGTGACATCCTCCTTGCTGACCCCGCAGTGGTCGGTGAGGTGGACCTATGGTCCTATGGATTTTAATCCAGTTTTAAAATGGATTGTTTTTCTGGCAGAATCAGGGATTGAACTCAGGCCCTTGCACTTGCCAGGCAAGCGCTTATTCTACTGAGCCATTTCCCTAGCCCCTTAAAATGGATTGTGGTACGGAGTGAAATGAAAGCATTCATATATGGAAACAGTGTGTCTGTAGCACATGACCATAAGAGGTGTTTGTCAGGCGGGGGTTGAGCACATAGATGTATTTATTTATTTGTTTGTTTGCTTGTTTTCACATCTGAATTCCAAGACTGTTCTCAACTGACTATGATGGCACTCCAGCAGAAGTGGGAGTCAGGCATCGGGGCAGCAGCAGGCTTGTGGTTTAACTGCCAGGGGCGGGGGCGGCGGTGGCCTCTGGATATGCAGGCCTGGGTATCTGCCTCTGTCCCCGCAACCCTATTTCCTTGGGTCTCCTATATTGGGGTCCCAAGACCCCCAGCAAGTCTGGTGTTCTGTTAGGACTGTCTGGATGACTCAGCAGCTAGGTGTTCTCACAGCTGTGACGTACCACAGTGAAAGGACACAGAGTGGACCAGCTAAGGGGACAGGCGCAGATCGTGAGGTCTGGAGTCATTTGGTGCAGCTTCCAAGGGTCCTGTGTCAGGGCAGCCACCAGGACGTACTGAGTGGTGCTGTCGGCATCCAGTGGTGACTAAGTGCTGCCTGCCGGGAAGCTCATTGGAAACGCAGCATCCGAGGCATTTCCTGGGTCTGTCTCGCATTGCGTAGCACCAATTCAGCCTCCTAGAAGAACATCAGGTGTCCAGCATAAACCGCATCACTGCTCTGAACAGTTTAGACCCAGTGAGCCATTCTTCTTGGTCAGGGTGGGAATCCTGAAAAATTCAGGCTGCCAGGTGCTAGCCAAGGGCCAGGGTTACAAGAAGACCCTGCTAGGGGACAGTCCAGGCCTGCTGTATGCATCCTTTCTGTCCATTTCCTTCCTGCAGATCGCTGTGGAGGACTATGAGCAGGCCGCCAAGAGCCTGGCCAAGGCCCTGCTGATCCGGGAAAAGTATGCACGGCTCGCCTACCACCGCTTTCCACGGACCACTGCCCAGTACCTGGGGCACGGGCCAGCTAATGCTGAACTTCCGGACGAGGGTCTCCCAGGTATGGAGTTCTGGCTGCAACTGGGGTCCTGAGTATGGGCCTGGCCCAGCAGTTGTGGTGGTGTTTTATTAATTGCATGTGTTTCCCCCAGTGGTGTTTTTAGGCATGGGGCTCTGTGTTGGCTCCTCCTACACTGAGGTTTGCTGATTCCCCTAATGTGCACTCTGTGCTCAGCTATGTGGCATGAACAGTAGAGATTAGGAGAGCGAGAGGAAGACAGCGCCTCATCATGGGCGTCTCCCAGGGAGGTGGAGAATCTCATGAGGGATATTTAAAACAAATACAATCAAATAGTCAATGCTGAATTGGTGGTAGATGGGCTCCAGAGAGCAGGTACAGAAGGCATGGTCCCAGGGCAGCAGAAGTGGGATCTGGAGTGGAACCCACCTGCATTTGTCCCTAGGGCCTGCCAATGTCTTGGACCTCGGAAAAGATAGATATTTCTCTAAATCTCAGTTTTTCAACCTGTAAAATGGACGATTTATAGTTGCTATCTCCTAGGGCAGCTTAGATGAGGGAAATGCATGAATAGTAGCTAGTGCTGCTCTGGCAGCCAGAATGTGCCCAGTCGTGGCAGCTGCAGAGCTTAGGGAGGGAGAGAGGGGGCGAGGCGGCCTTCTGGTGGAGTCCATTTGACCTGCGAAGGGCTGAGGGGCAGCAGAGGCCATGAGCTGAGTCATACAAATGAGGACAAGGGGAAGCCTCACTCCTGAAAGCCGGCATGGGAGCCCCTCAGGGCTGGAGGCCTGCACCACCGTCCAGGACCCTGGCTGCCCTTGGACCTGTGGTGGTACCAGGCTGTCCCTGTCTCTGGCTTCCATACAGCTCTGAGTCCTATGCTTTGCATATTCTGTTACCACCTGGGTCCCTGGGAAAATTCAGGCTTTCTAGGTCCATTTTCTTCTCTGCCTGGATCACTTCAGTTTAGACAAGGACGGACAAGAACAGCGGTCAGTGTCGGCTTTATCCAGACCAAGGCCTGGCATCCCTTCCCGCCTTCTGTGTGCTGAAGCGGAGCAGCAGCCTGTGCGTGCCCTGTGGCATCACCTGCACCTTGCACTCCATGGTGCAGGTTAAGGACCTCTGCACTGGCCTGTGGCTCTGCCTGACGGGGACCATCAGCCTCTTCTGAATACTAAGAGAAGATGCCAGGCGGGAGCCACAGGGTCTTTCCCCCTGGGCTGGCTGCTGGGCCGCTGGTCCTAGACAATGCTGTTTCATGTGCAGTGCTGAGAATCTGTAGTGTTGCATCCTTAGCCAAAGACAGAGCTCTTCAAGAGCCAGAGAAACCCGTTATGGGAAGAATAAGAAAGTAGGAGCTCCTCCACTCACAACGGAGTGCTCCTGACAAACCCACCCTCTGCTAAATGTGCATGGATTATCGCTAACCTACCGCCAGTGTGCTCAGGGCAATTCTGCTGGCTCGTAGTTGGGTAAGATCATCTAACATACAGCCTACTTGGCAATACATTGCTGAGTATGTCATGTAATGACATGAGGTACTGAAGTGCTGTATTACAAAATGCTATACTGAAAATGAAAACCAAAATGATTAGATGCGTACACTTTTCACGACCATAAATCTTAAATCAAGCCATTGCACATCGGGGATGGTCTGTAACAGTGTGCTGGGCATCACTGCTGGCAGTTTCCCTGTACACACTTTTGACAGCCTGTGAAAGTAGGGGTGTTACTGTGAGTGAAGAGAGAGGATCAGAGAGGTAAAGATTGTTCAGAATCTCATAGCTGGGAAATAGAGAATGGGATGACTTCCCATGGGATGACTTAGCCACAGCTGTGGTGACAGGCAGCTCTGCCCTTTGCACGGCTGTGTGTGGGACACAAGCCCCTACCCCACGCTCCACTGGGGATGGAGCGTCCTCCTCGCCCAGCTTTGGGGCTCAGGAAGACGTGGGAGGACAGGGACAGTGCTTCCCACTGGGCAGTCCCAGTGCTGTCTGTTCTGTCAGGATAAGACACAGCTGTCCTTTTTAACATTCCCGGGGGCCCTGAAGACTAAAAAAGTGGAGGGCCCTTCCAGCTAAACCAAAAAGAACTGTTGAAGTGCCAGGGCTGCTCTAGGAGCACAGCACCAATCAAAGTCACTGTCTGCCAGCAGAGTCTACTCTGAGTAGAGAAGATCTGTTATACCCAAGATAAGAAGTACAGTGATTTTGTACAAGGGTGAGTGCTATGGAGACAAAATAAAGCAGCGAGGGGGCCATGCAGTGTCAGGGCAGGTGCATGGTTGGGTTTTAGATAGAACGGCCAGGGCCCATTCTGTCTAAAATCTGTGCCCATGGAAGTTTGCAGGGTCAGGTGTGCTTGACTACCATTCCATCCTGTTTTGCAGACTTCTGCCCTCCCCCGCTGCCCCAGGAGGACCCTTACTCCCTGGACGATGTACCTCCCAACCTGGACTACCTGGTCTGCATGAAGGGGGGCATCCTCTTTGTGTATGATAACAAGGAGATGCTGCAGCGCCAAGAGCCCCACAGCCTGCCCTACCCTGACCTGGAGACCTACACAGTAGACATGAGCCACATCTTGGCCCTCATCACTGACGGCCCCACGTAAGCCAGCTTGCCCCACCTCCCCTGCCATTGGGTGGGGGCTGTTCTGTAGGGAAGATCTGCAGGCTTTCCTACATGCTGGCCATTCCCAAAGAACACAGCTGCCCCAGCTCTTTGCTTTGTGAGTTTCCGCAACACTTTTCCTTTGTGGGTTGGCATATTCCTAGAGTTGTTACTACCCGGGCCTTCTGTGTGTGTGGGTGTGGTGCTTCTCTTTGCCGGTGACTATGTACCTTCAAACAGCCACCACACCTCTCCCCAGGCAAGACCATAGCCTCGTAGAACCCTGCCAGTCAGGGCTGATGGCAGTGGTCGTACATGGTGGAGGAATGAGAAAGACTATGGTTTCAGGTCCTGGGTTTCCATCTTTGTGGAGAGGAGCGCACAGGGAGCCCAGGGCACGATGCCCTGATGCTCCTAGCTGGGCTCAAGCTGGCTTCCTGCATTTGGCCCCTCGCTTCCTGGTGGGCACCTGGGCTGATCAGCAATGAAAGTTCAGTCATCTGTGCACAGACCTCAGCAAGGTGCTGCCCAGAGCAGGGGCTGGGAGGCGGAGGCTGCTGTCATGCCAAGACTTTCTTGCGGCTGCCTTTTGGTTTTGCTAAGAATGACATGATGCTGGTCCCCCCGGGAGGACAGTGGGTGGTGCAGTGGACAGACAGCTCAGCCCTCCCTGATCCAGGGGCAGAACTGAGACCCAGGAGGAGGCGTGGGCGGTCAGACATGTGGGCAGTGACTCTCGTGTCTGGGAAGGTGTCAAGAAGAGACTGTCTTAGGAGAGAGAGTGGCTGACATGACCTTTACACTCCCTCACCTCTCTGTGACTCCCCTGTGCTTACCCCAAGGCTGTTGTTGTTGGGTTGGTGGCTGGTCTTCATAGGAGCCCAGGCGATTAGACGCCAAAGCAGCTGCTGTTCGTTCTGAGGTCATGAGGAAGCAGGCTGACATGAGTGGAGATAAAGGTTCCATGTGGCTGTGGAGCCAGGCATGGGGCCAGACACCTGAGCTGGGGGTTTTGGGGTAGCAGTGAGCTCCCACCCTTGCTGGCTGAGAGAATCTCCCTCCCTGTGATGTCCTTCTCTGAGTTGGTGCGCACCTGGGGCATCAGCCCTACAGACATTTCTTTTCTAGTAACGAACACCCAGTGTTCCTGGTTTGCCCACAATGCAAAAAATGCCTCTTTTGGTTCTGAAGTGGGCAGCCCACACCTTAACAGTTTGATTGCATTATTGATATTCTGGGCAGTTGATTTCTGGCTTAAGGAATTAAAGGGGGCTGAGGATAGGTGGGAGGGAGAAAAAAGAGGAAGAGTGGAAGGAGGGAGCCGGAGCAGCACAGGTTAACACTGCATAATGGTGGGATTGCTTGGGAAGTTGATGCATGAATTCCAAGAATCTTAATCACTTTCACTCCTGGTACCCATCCCCCTTCCTTCCTACCAATCCCCTTCTCTGTCTCTGAAAGTCCACATCCTCTTCTCCATCATCGAAGGCGGGAAACTTAGTGTCTGCTCTGCTCACAGTTAAGGCCCGCCATGTCACTTCAGCCTTGGGCGTTACCATCTCAGTGTTTATGCATGGGAGCCTTATTCGTAGGGATGGGGGCTTCTGCCTGATTGACTGCAGAGAACTGGAAGCCGGAGAACCCATGAGGTCCCAAAGTCTCCCACGTGTGCCTCCTCACACCCTGGGCACATGGCCAGGACCAGGCACCTCTTGGCCCTGTCACACCCTGGGCTCATGGCCAGGACCGGGCGCCTCTGGGCCCTCTCTGAGCTGACCTTTTCACCTAGAGGTTGCCTCCCCATGCTGGAGGTCTCCAAACTGAGTTGAATGTGACTTCTTCTCACCTGGGGTCTCTCCCCCTCCCCAACCTACAGGAAAACCTATTGTCACCGGCGACTGAATTTTCTAGAATCCAAGTTCAGTCTTCATGAGATGTTAAATGAAATGTCTGAGTTCAAAGAGTTGAAGAGTAACCCCCACCGAGACTTCTATAATGTGAGAAAGGTGAGTTGGTGGCTAGTGTTTCAACCATGACCTGACCCCCTCTTGGCAAAAAGGGGTGTCCTGAGCCGATCTAGGGCTGGCGTCCCATGAGCTCACCAGGACTCCTGGCTGCACAGTGCCTGTGTGGCCTGTGCCATCTTCATTGGGAAGTAGGGCACAGCCTGTTAACTGGTTATGACAATAGGCCACCTTTAGGGTAGGACATGTGTTATGACCTCTTTGGATTTGGGAATTCATGATTGTACATCTTTTGTGATAGGGTATATTTAAAGAAAGGCACCGACATGCTCTGGTCTCTGTGCCTCTCCTACCTATTGAGTGGCTGAGTGGCACCCGGCACCCCCAGCCTGCAGGGGCAGCCCCAGGAGCAGTATGCATGTCAGCTGGTCATGCTCCCCCCAGCTTTTCCACTTTCTTCCATGTACATAACACATAGCACAGACATGGGGCAGCGATGATGAGAACAGTCACTTCTGGTCCACAGGAGATTCCTAGCCTGTTGCCCTAGGAATAAGTGCTATGATGTTGTTTGCTTTTGAGGTGGCCCAGCAGGGGATCCTGGGCTCACTAGCTGTTCCCTGCCCTGATGGAAAAGAACTTTATGTGAGCCTTTGGCACCAGTTCACAGGCATCCTGGGGTCTCCTGACAGTGTGGGGTTAATGTACTCTCTGGACAAAGGGAGCCTTGACGCTTATGTGTCCTGTTCTCTGGTACCAGCCAGTCCACAAATATGTGTTAGGCAGTGAGATAGGCTTGTGCTCACCTCTGGTTGGGGGGACCCGTGTCCTGTGTGCCAGTTGCTTAACCTCACTCAAGGCCTCTGCAGTGACTTTCTGATGTGCAGAGTGGGCTGGGTGGGAGCGGCCCTATTTCTGAGGTGGATGTTGTGTCTCCAAGGGTATAGGAAGCTGGGCTCTGAGGGCAGGTGTGGTAGGATGCCCACGAGGCTCTGTGGGACTAGGGGTTGTGACACAGGAGGTCCCATTTGCAGCATCCTTGGGTGAAGTGCACTGAGGTGCTTTTATAAACCTACCTGAATGTTCGGTAGCACATGACATGGCATTCACTCTATTTTTGATCATACTTCATAAAGATACTCATGGAAAGAGAACTTTCAAGAGTGTTTCAGGCAGTGGCAAGAATCACGGGAACAAGTGTATTCAAAAG
>NW_004524643.1:3291000-3309989 GCF_000260255.1 Octodon degus
ACCTCTGAGTTTCTGAAATTTGGATTGGGTTTTTCCTGGGTTGGCCAGTTGGTTCCTTGTTTATCTTGTGACTCATGGGATAGGGACAGGCTGAACCCCTGTGGGTGTCACTGGAGAGCTGGAGCCCAGCAGGGACCCGGATTGTGCAGAGTCACGCTGAGGTGGTGGGGCAGGGCTGTGCCCGGCGGAGCTGAGCCAGGCTGAGCTTCTCCTGCGCACCCTGCATGAGCTGAGCCTCAGCCCCGAAGCGCTGTGCCTTGGCACTGTGCCTTGGGTGATGTTTCAGTTTTCTGTGCTTTGAGCTCTTTCATTTCT
Source organism: Octodon degus (assembly GCF_000260255.1). NCBI lineage: Eukaryota > Metazoa > Chordata > Mammalia > Rodentia > Octodontidae > Octodon > Octodon degus. Next base: position 3,291,316 of record NW_004524643.1, read on the forward strand.
CTGATATCTGTTGGTCCATTTTTCTGGGAAGAGTGGCAGGATTCATGGCTGGAAGGGGCTGATTTGACCTCAGCATATGGCTGGCTGGGACAACATACATAGACGGCCAGCAGATCAGATGTCTGGTGTGGCACAACTTGGAGATGCCCAAGCAGTGGTGGACAGCATTCCTTGGCTTGAGGTCAGCGCCTCCTCACCCTGGGCCTGGCACAGAGCCTGCTCAGCCAGGGCAGTAACCCCATGGTACAAATGGCTTGCTGGCCTGTGAGGCTGCGGCTCTCCCCGGGGCCTCCCACAGGCCCCTGAAGCTCATGGAAGGGGATCCAGGATGCCCACCGTGGCCTCAGGCCACCCCTCAGCTTAGCCAGGTGTCTAGCCTGTCTGAGGAGAGAGGTGTTGAGGAGGATGACAGATGGAGAGAGGCCAGGTGATCTCAGCAAGGCCCCCATCCTAAGGTTAATGAGAGTATGTAGAAAAGAATTCAAGTTGTAGGAAGAATTCCATTCTGTGTGTGGAGAATGGATTGAACCAGGGCAAGAGAAAAAGTGGCAAGAAGACAGTGAAGAGGCCGTGTGGGCCCAGGAGTGAGAGCGTACAGTCCTGGACTTGCAGCAACAGCAGGGGCGGCAAGCACAGTGTGGTTTGGACACCTCTGTGGGAGGTGGGGTTGAGGGAGTTGAGAGGGGGAGCTGGAGGTGACTCCTGGCTTTGCAATGTCGGAACTGGATGTGGGGAACACCTTCTCCTGGGATGCAGACAGTCAGATTTCAGGGCCTAATGGCTTTGAACTGCCTCTCAGTTCCTCAGGTAGAGAATGTCCTGTGGCAGCTGCCCGGCAGTCCTGGGGCTTTGGGCTGACGCTATCCAGCTGGGAGCTGGTGCAGAGAAGGAAATTAAGGGAACAGACAGGAGGGTGCGGGGCCATTCGGGAGGTGTGGCAGTGAGGACAAGCGTGTCTGAGGAGATTGCAAGGGACAGGCCAGAGGCTGGGGGGCCATTTGGTGTCACAGGAGGTTAGGATATAAAAGGAAGCAGTCCCAAGGTGGATTCTGCTGCCCAGTGCCTTCCTGGAATGCAGAAGTCCAAGATCAGTGCCTTCTTCAAGGTAGGACTTGCTGTAAGATGTGGGCCTACATGTTGGCTTAGAGTCAGGAGAGCTGCTGCCTCTCGGGTTCGCTTGAGGTGGCACTGGCTGAGAAGCGTGGCACTTGGCTGCCCTCTCCACTGCCCTGCACCTGGGGCTTTGCTTTGAGAATGCTGTGGGTGTTCCAAAGAGGTCAATGGGAAGATTGGGACTTGGGGGGCAATTGGTGGGCCCTGAAGGGTCCGTGAGGATGGGGACTTCATTGAAACTGTTGGAACCTATTACACTCATTCCTTTCGTTCATTCATCCGTGCATGTATTCGCAAGCTACTTGGGGCCAGTCTCTAGTAGATGCTGGAGACCTGGGCACCTCAGGCATGGTCCCTGTCCTCGAGGAGCTCCCAGGATGGTGGGGGAGCAGACAGAGCGTGTTAGAGTGGGCAGCAGGAGGGACCCCGCAGTGAGAATCTGCCAGCTCTCAGACCGGGCAAGGGAGATTAGAGTAGTTGTGCTTAGGATACCAAGACTGGCTTCCACGAGGAAGAGATGCGTGGGGTGGAAGGAGACATTGCGGGATTGTAGGTTGAAGAGATCCATGCACACAGTCTCAGAGTGCAGTGGAGCTTGTGCCCTGAACGTGCTTTGCTGTGGTTGGAGGATGCAGTGTGCAGTGGCAAGGTGAGAGTTAGGGCCTGAAGTGGCCCTGAGTCCCAGGGGCACTGAGCTCTGCCTCGAGGATGCTTTACCTCAACGATCTGTTAATGGAGTGGCCTGACCCAATGCCCTGTGTGGAAAGGCCTCCTGATGCTGTCGGAGGTGCACTGGGCAGCAAGGCTGATGGGAGGGGCTGCTTCTGAGGTCCAGGAGAAACATGGGGAGGGCGTCTGGGCATTGGCGCACGGGGGGTGGGCGTGGCGCAGGGTGCAGGGAACGTGGTCGCAGCCCTGAACCGTGGGCACTGTGTCGCAGGTGGACACGCACATCCACGCAGCAGCCTGCATGAACCAGAAGCACTTGCTGCGTTTCATTCAGCACACGTACCAGACGGAGCCCGACAGGACTGTGGCCGAGAAGCGAGGCCAGAAGGTCACCCTGAGGCAGGTGTTCAGCAGCCTGCACATGGACCCCTACGACCTCACCGTGGATTCGCTGGACGTGCACGCGGTGAGTGAGCTTCCGCTCCCGAGCCTCAAGCAGAAAACGATGGAATATTATGTAGTCTTGAAAAGGAAGAGTAAATGATTTATTGGTGGTTGTTTAATGGCCTACTGTCTCCAGTCAGCTATGTTCTCCAAGCACAAGGCCCTTGATATTCCTTCAGAGAGGGCCTCGCCGAAAGGCCCTGTGGCTGGCCACGGAAGGATGCGTGGTTCTGGCCCTCAGGCATCTCCAAGACTGCATGTCAGAAACCACTTGGGAGACATCCTTCAGGGTGGCCACATGAAGGCCACCTTGTAAGGCCAGGAGGAGAGAGTGTGTGTGGTGGCTGCAGACTGATTGGTGACCTGGCTGGCGGTCTCCTTCCCCAGGACCGGCAGACATTCCATCGCTTTGACAAGTTCAACTCTAAATACAACCCCATGGGGGCCAGTGAGCTCCGTGACCTGTATTTAAAAACTGAAAACTACCTGGGAGGAGAGTACTTTGCTCGTATGGTCAAGGTGAGTGAGCTCTTAGACTCCCCTGCATGGCCCCTTTTCTTTTCCCCTCCCAAGTCCCTCTCTGTCCGCTCAGGCAAGTCCCGAGGTGCGTAGGTGTCCATGCTCTGGCCCTGGCTGCCTGCTGCCGGGCACAGGCAAGCAGGTACCACAGTGGGTGCTGACTGCAGACAGGAGGAGGAGGGGATGTCCACCTCGGTAGTGTCTGCAGCACCCCGGGATGCTGTGTCCCAACTGCAGCCTGACCTTGGCTCGGTGCAGGCTGGCTCAGCAAGGAGATGCTGCCACTGCCCAGCCTGCTTCTGCAGCGTGATGGCCCAGGATGGTTCAGACAGCCTTCCTCCCTGCAGCGAGCCACGGGGTGTGAGTGCTCCCGTGGCAGCCAGCAGCACAGGGATTCAGAGCAGCTTGTGGGCTGGGGGTGGGTGGCTGAGGGGGGAGTCAGGGACCCAACTGGGACCCCTTGGGCTGACTCTGTTGGTTCTTCTCGATGCCAGGAGGTGGCCCAGGAGCTGGAGGAGAGCAAGTACCAGTACTCAGAGCCACGGCTCTCCATCTACGGCCGCAGCCCGGAGGAGTGGCAGAGCCTGGCCCGCTGGTTCATCCAGCACCAGGTCTACTCGCCCAACATGCGCTGGGTCATCCAGGTGCCCCGGATCTAGTGAGTGAGATGTTTGATGGCTGCCTCAGGCTGTCTGGGCTCCTGAGCCTGCACCTCGGAAGGGTGGGGCCTTTCTGGTGCCTAGTAGGTCTCTCCACCCCAGGGAGGAGTGTTAGGCAAAGATGTCCTCATGACAATTATATTCTTGCTCTTTACAGAATATATATGTAGCAAGGCTTTAGGGGAGCCCCTCCCTCACCTCCCATTGAGGGTTCAGATGAGCCCCCGGAATATGAGGTGCCTATTGCTGATGTCTCTCTGGGATCACCAGAGCACTTCCTTCCTCTCTAGGTAGTCTGGGCATGGGGCTGGGGGAGCTGCTTGAGGGGCAGTCTGCACTGCTGGGACACTGGAGTACTCCTTTCTCAGACTGGTCCTGCCTGAGTCCCATCGTTCCCTCTGGCTTGGGCCTCACCCTGCTGTGGCTAGGCAGGTGCTGAGCTCACCAGCCACCCCCGGGTATTGCAGGATATTGGGAGAGGAGGAGAAAGGCCAGGTCTGGGGCCTTCACCGGGAGGCAGGCTGAGGAAGGAAGGGGCTGGGCCAGTCCTGGCCAGGCCAAGGGGGCTATAAGGCCCTCCTAAAGACAAGTCTCTCCTTCCCCTAGTGACATATTTAGGGCAAAGAAACTGCTGCCAAACTTTGGAAGGATGCTGGAGAACATCTTCCTACCCCTTTTCAAGGCCACAATCAACCCCCAGGATCACCGTGAGCTTCATCTCTTCCTCAAATATGTAAGTGTAAACAAGCTCAATGTGACAGAACAGGTCCAGTTTCCCCCCGTCCCTCACTGTCGCTCCCTTCTCAGTTCCTGTCTCCGCTGGGCCGCAGGGGTGGAGCTCTGAGCCCCAGGAACCTGACCCTATGAAATATGGGAGCCTTCCTGAAGGGGTGTCACCCTCTCCCAGAGGCAGCCCTGGGTGTGGGTGGCGCTGCCACTGGCCAGGCTGTGCCCCAGCTGGGAAGGAGAGTGCCACCAAGGGCTGACAGTTCCTGCCAGGGAGGTGAGAGGAGCAGCTGCTGTGGACACAGAAATACGGGCTTTTTCACACCATATTTGATTCAGTACAGTAAGCCCCACAGCGTGTACTTCTCTTCTGGGTTTGGGTAGCTATAGGAGAGAAGCAGAAGGAAAGGGGTAGAGACTGGAGAAAGACAGGAAAGGAGGGGATGGTCCTTCCTCTGGATGCCTGGAATAAAGGGGACATTAGAAGGGGCAGCATACAGGACCAGGTGACACTGGACAGGGAAGAGTCCTGGGGAGAGGGGGCATTGAGTCTGGGGTAGGGGCTGTGGGGAAAGTATATGGACAAGTCGAGGGATGTGATTGAATTTATATCCCTCGAGCTGTTGTTCTGAGGGACAAGGTGGCCACAGGTGGGGGAGGGGCAGGATGAAAGGCTGGGACATGGTGGGTGTGGAGTCGCTGGTAACAGCTTGCATCTACTGTTGCCTGCTGCCTGGCCAACTGTGTTCTGCCCCCAGCGTCGCCACAGCCTCCCACTTATCCCCTCTGTGTCTCCATTTCTGTCAGCACCATAGAGGTGGTGCTGTCCTAGAGCAGTGGTGGTGAGCCTGTGGCACGTGTGTCACGCAGCTGTTTGTATCACTGAAAGCTCTAAAATGTTCCCCATCACTATGCTAGAGGTTGTGGGGAGGTCCCCAGGAATTCTCCTCTTTAATCCTCACCGCAGCCCTGAGAAGCCCCTGGCTCCAGGTTCACACTGGAGGAAATTAAACAGAGAGGTACCCAACCTGGGAGGTGGCAGAGCTAGAATCTGTTCAACGCCTCCTGGGAGGGGTGGTGGGCTGTGGCCCTGCATGGGGCAAGGCGGGGGCTCTGGGTTCTTGGTGAAGAAGTGCTGTGGAGACCCCACACAGCCCAGGCATGTCCCAAGGTTTCCTCCACCTACACCCCCAAAGGGCAGGCCTAGGCCTGGGTGTCCTACTTGGGTGACTTCCTTAATCACTTAGTCCCTGGCTTGTACAACTATAGAATAAAGCTCACAGGCCCCCCCTCCCCACAGTGTGGCTCCGAGCTTTCAGTTAGCTGCTGTGTGTGAGGGGCTTCAAGCAGGACCTGGTGTGTGGGTGTATGACATGCAGTAGCTCCCCTTCTCTATCACAGCTTGTCACTGCTGCTGCAGGCAGTGACCACTGTCCCCTGCAGCGCTGGCTTCCTGGGCACAGTGGAGGGACAGGCCATGGATATGGCTGCCTCTCTCTAGTCCAGCCTGAATTCCCCCATGGTCACCACGGCTACATAGGGGTGGGGCACTCGCCAGCATGGCCTGGGCACCTGGGCAGCTCTGAGGGAACGGAGTGCACTGCGGTACCTTGGAGAAAGGTGGCCTCAGCCAGAGGTTGGGCCCAGCTGAAGCGCAGCACCAGAGGCCGGGGCTGCTCAGCTCGGCGCTGCCGGATGCTGAGCTGAGTGCATCCCGGCTTCCCGCCCTGCGTGGTGCTGAGGATGCTCTCCCCTGCCCAGGTGACGGGATTCGACAGCGTGGATGATGAGTCCAAACACAGTGACCACATGTTCTCGGACAAGAGCCCCAGCCCAGACGACTGGACCAGCGAACAGAACCCGCCCTACAGCTACTACCTGTACTACATGTACGCCAACATCATGGTGCTCAACAACCTGCGCAGGTGCGTGAGCCAGCCCCTTGCATTCACATGTGACCCACAGGGGCACTGTAGCCAACACACATGTCCACGTGTCTGCAGGGACACTGAGACTGCACAAGCATGTCCCACGATTGCACACACACGCAGGCATGCCTACTACCGCCCGCGGGCTGGTATGGGCATGGGTTATATGTATAATGATGTACACACCACACATGTCTGTATGTACAAATCACCAACACACCTCTGTGTGGACCTGCACCTCTGAGACAGCAGAAACACAGGGCCTGCCAACCCATGCGTGTTTTCGGCACCACGCAACAAGGCACATGCGTTCATTTGTGCTCTGCACTGCAGAAGATTGCAGCTGCACTGTGACAGGCACAGTCCTAGGCACGGGGCAGATAATGGGGAGGAAACGGGCCTGCCATGGATGCCTTGTGGATGCTCTTATATGTGTGGCCTTCCCCACACAGAAAGAGGCAGGCATGCGCAGGGGCTGGGTGTCCTGAGGCGGGGACGCTCGTCCTCCCCTTTTCTGTAAGTCTTGCCCCTCCCCGCTTACCCCACTGGGCCCAGGGTTCTCTTTAGCATGGGCTGTGGCAGAAAGGAGAGGCCTAGGTCTAGGGTAGTGACTCCTGGGCTGAGCTTTTGGGACGAGGGCTCTAGTTCTAGTTGCCAGTGACCTGCTTGTGGGTCTGGACATAGACTTCACTCTCTGGGCCTTGGTTTGCCCAATTTTGTAGCAAAGGAGTTAGGCTTGGTTTCTTATCATGCTTCCTGCTCTGGAGCTCTGATTGAGGACTCAAGGCCTGGTGAGGGGACAGCTGGGTAGAGGACAGGCCAGGCTCTCTACCACCAGCCCCTCGCTGTCTGTATGGTCATGTCTGCTGGCTCTGGCATTGCAGGAGAGGTCGTCTCTGGAGTGTGCCAGCCAAGCCACAGGCGACGGACTTGCCGGGAGTGGGGCTGGGGTGTTGGCCCAGGCAGGGCAAACAAGGGTGCTTCCTGACCCAGAGCCTTCTTTCTCCAGGGAACGAGGCTTGAGCACATTCCTGTTCCGGCCTCACTGTGGGGAGGCGGGCTCCATCACCCACCTGGTGTCTGCCTTCCTCACTGCCGACAACATCTCCCATGGGCTGCTCCTCAAGAAGGTAAGGAGCCACTCCCAGGAGCCTGCCCCCGCCCCGGGCCCTGCTGCCCTGGGCTCCTGGGCTCCTGGCCAGCCCCTGCGAGCTCTGGCCAGTGATACTACAGAGCCAGGGCTTTTTTCTGGACTGGGCTATGTGTAGTCATCTTGGTTTCATTTTTGATTATGAAAGCAATATAACCAAACATATCCCAATCTAGGTTTTCCAAAAAATGGAGGAATAAAAATTTTTAAAAACTGATCACTATTACCTTATAGAATCAGCTCTATTAGCTTTTTAGTATTTCCAACTCTTGTCATTTATCCACGCCATATTTTAATCTATTGACAATGAACACAGAATTTTTGTTCCTACTTTGTCCCTTGAGATTGTGTAACAAGCATTTTTCTGCGCTGCATGTAATGCCTAAATTCCTCGCTCCGCAGGCCTCTGGATGAACCACTGGCCGCCTGGTCTATAATTGGCCCTGCTCGTTCCCAGCGGCGAGCACGCAGTGGCCATCTGGCTCTCCCGGTGTGAGGTGCTGCCATGAGCTCTGGGCACTCGCTCAGGCTTCCCATAGTTTGGGCCGCTGCCACAGGAGTGAAGTTTGCTTGCAGTCGTTTCCCACACTGACCCTTGCAGGCCCAGGCTCACGTCACATTCTGGTAGCCAACGTGCTCATCAGAAGACTGCAGGTCCAGCTCTGCCCAGCCTTCGGGGTCCATCTCTGAGGGGCTGGAGTGCTTACAGTCCTAGTTGGGAGGTTTGCAGTAAAGCCACCCACGCGGGGCATCTGGAGGCCCAAGCGCGGTGGGTCAGGGCCCAGGAAGGGGAGGGGAAGGCGCTCACCAGAGACAATGCCCTTGTGCTCCAAGCAGTGCTTCCCCTCTGGAGCCAGGAGTGGGGACGGGACCAGGGCCTGGAGGGCTGGCATGTGACACAGGAGCAAGAGAGACGGGGCCAGGGAGAGAGGACAGTGCGTGAGTCTAGGAGTTATGTGGCTTTCGGGAACTCAGAGCTGGCCAGTACAGACCCAGCCCAAGCTCTGGGTTCCGCTGCTGAATGTCTATCCTGTCCCTCCCCGCATGTGTCACCTGAGCTTGCTGGTTCTTTTTTGCAGAGCCCAGTGCTGCAGTACCTCTACTACCTTGCCCAGATCCCCATCGCCATGTCTCCTCTTAGCAACAACAGCCTTTTCCTGGAATATTCCAAGAACCCCCTGCGGGAATTCCTGCACAAGGGGCTGCACGTCTCCCTCTCCACGGATGACCCCATGCAGTTCCACTACACAAAGGTGAGGGTCTGGCCATGGTGTTTCAGTGGTGTCCATCCAATCCTGTCCTTCCACCATGGGGTCCTATGCCCAGAGCTCGGTTGGGCCTTTAGGGTGGGGTTGGTAGCGCAGAGAAGGCAAAGGGCAAGTCCTTTTGGGCATCCCTGGACCCTTGGAGACACCATTGGATTTCCTGGTCTTTCTCTGTTTCACCTTTCTTTGATATTCAGTTGTTCTTTAACCTTGGTAAAGTTATTGTCCCTCTCTGTATTGAATTCCTCTTTGTAAAATGGGCACACAATTGCCTCTATCTTCCTGTAGTGATTCAGATGGTGAATTCAAGTCAAATAGGATAGGGTCTAGAGGTGCTTTTTTATAATAGTAGTTTATGATTATTGTTGTACTTTCGCTCTCTGGGGAGACAGAAGGGAAGTGTGACATCATGCATGGCGAAGACCACGAGTGTGCCTAGCACACTGAGAAGGTTCTGACAAAACCAAGCTCTGCTTAGCCAAATGGAAGCATCCTGTAGCGTTTTAGGGCAGAGCTTCTCTGGCCTTTTGGTCTCTGGACCTCTTTAGTCTTTGCAAGAACTGAAGCCGTATGTGAGTTGTATCTATTGGTAGAAACTGATTAAAAAAAAAAAAAAAAAACAAAACTTAAAACATTAACTCAGTTAAAAATAACAGTAATGGACTTGTTACATAAATAGCAATTTTTTGGACAGTAACTACTCCTCAGAACAAAAATATCAGGGAGAGTGGCATTGTTTTGCAATTCTGTAAATCTCTTTAATGTCTTGCTTAATAGAAGACAGCTGGAACCCCATATCCACTTCTGCATTCAATTTGTTGTTTCTATCAGAGTTTGTGAAAATCACCTTGCATCACAAAGATACATAGTTGGCGAAGAGAGGACCTTTCAAAAGGTCTCTAGTTGCCAGAGGTCCTTGGATCACTCCTGGAAAACCACTGTTCTAGCAGAGGGAACAGGATAGGTGGGGGAAGAGGTCATAGAAGGGCTGGTGCCTAATGGCAGCGTTTTCATATCCCAGAAGATAAAGTAAGACCACTGCTCAAACTCAGTCCTTTTAGGATTTCACTATCTCTCCACTTGTGTTAGGCTCATTTCTCATTTAGTGTTCCTTCTTTGCTCTGAGTATTTTACTCATACTAAATTTTATTTTGGGGCAATCTTAAGAAAGCGGTGTTGAATACAAAGCAAGACTGAAGAACAGGAAGTATTAAAACTGGGTAGGACTAGAGAGCTGTTTGGTAAAGTTTTTTAGGATGCCATGGATGTGAACCAAGCATCTCTGTTGTGTTCAACGGCCAAACCAATGTAAATTTCCATCATAGTAACTGAGCTCTGGTTGCTTACAGGGGACCCTTAATTAACTAAGTAAGCTGTAAACAACCAAGTAGTTGAACTGTAACGAAGTGACTAAGCTGTAGCAAATAAGTTGTTTCCTGCGTCTTGCTCCTGATTTTCTATAACTGTGGGTGTCACAGTGTTGGTTGGAGTTCTGAGTCTGCTCTTGGTAGAGGAGCCACTCTCTTCAAGTGTCATTTTTTTCCCCTTGATAAACTATTAAACTAGTCTAGGAAAGTCTCCCTTTAACAGGGATTGTCACAGAAAAGTGGAGCCTAGCACCCCTCTAGTGACCAGCCTTGAACATGATAGGCTGTCCTGGTCAACAGACAAGTGCAGAGGAGAGGTGTTCTTTTAATTTTCTGTTTGGTGACCTGCAATTTCTCTCTCTCTCTCTCTCTCTCTCTCTCTCTCTCACACACACACACACACACACACACACACACACACTCTCACGGAGCCTGGAATGTGAGGTGTGATCTCCTCTGAGTATCAAGGTCTTGGTTGGTAAGGAAAGGTGAAACCGGCAGCGCACGTTGGTTTTGGTTTTGGCAATCCACGCAGTGTTGCCACGACCCTGCCATCTCACCTGTGTGCTCTGGGGCGGGCTCTAGGAAGCACTCATGGAGGAGTACGCCATCGCCGCGCAAGTGTGGAAGCTGAGCACATGCGACCTGTGTGAGATCGCCCGGAACAGCGTTCTGCAGAGCGGCCTCTCGCATCAGGTATGGGGTGCAATGGGCTGGCCCTGTCCTTCTGCTTTCAGTAGGTAGGGAGAGAACCTACTATGTGCCGCGTGCCCTCAGGGCACTGGGGATCTGTGACAAACAGAACAGCGTCTCTGGTGCAGTGACACTCAGGCCCGGAGCAAGTCCTTTGGAGCCTTGTGAATGCGTGGCTGCTCCTTCGCCTTTCCCAGACACCCTTGGAGCAGCTCTCCCTACCATGTAACAGCCTCACACTTGGTCATCTTCTGCCCGCTCCCCTTGTTCTTCAGAACCCTTCTGACCACTGACACTGTACCATTTCCTAAGGACCATGGCTTGTTCCGTTAGCTCCTGGGGCCCCAGAACACAGTAAGCGCTCAGTACCTCTGGGTAGATGACTACCGTCTAGGGTGGATACAAGGAGACTCCAGGGACAGCACCTGCAAGGCAGCAGTGTGTGCATTGCCTGCCGCACGGTTCTGATGTGGAGCCAGCGTTAGAACTGTGCTCTGGGGAATCACAGGTCGCTGGCGGCCACCTTGGCTGTCACTGGTATAGGAAGGGGTGACATTAGGTGCTGCCCTCGTGGATGGTGATTTGGAAGTTAACCCGTTTATGCTGAAGAATGCAATTTTTTGACATTTGCATATGATGTTCATAAGTGTTACGTACAAAAATTTAAGAAACAAGAATTTGAGGAGAAAACATTATGTTGCGTTATTTTGGGTGCTCCAAAAATGGAACAGTAGACATTGAAGGGGAAAGGCTCAGGTTGGAGTTGTCCCTGGAATAGACCCTCCCAGACACACTCGTCTGCCCTTGTCACCACCCAGACGGTTAGGAGGAGCCTCAACTTTACCTTCCCCATCTCCAGCAGCTCCTGCAGCTCTTTCCTTCCTGATCAAGGAAATCACAGACATGAAGGGAATGGCAGACGTGACAGGGTGACATTCTCTAGGACACACAGGCTGGAAGGGATTTCAAGAGTCCTGTGGGGAGATGTCCTGATTGAGCATCCGCTTCGGGGGGCTCTGTGCTGTGGATAATGTGGAAGAAGCTGCCGGTGTAGATAAAGAAAGTGGGTCGAAGGTATATTGTTTCATTGTGTTTCTCTTGATCCACAGGAAAAGCAGAGGTTTCTGGGAGAGAATTACTATAAAGAAGGACCTGAGGGAAATGATATTCGAAGGACGAATGTCGCGCAGATCCGGATGGCATTCCGACACGAGACTCTATGCAACGAGCTCAGCTTCCTGTCTGATGCCCTGAAATCAGAAGAGATCACAGCACCGGACAACTAGGTCCAGCAGTCAACTTCCACCTTAATTTTTTGGCTTAATTTCAGGCCTTCTGGAGCTACTGTGGTCAAGAAATGAAACCAAGGCTTTCCTCTGTGAAGAGGACACCGCTGAAGGAATTTCAGACTTGCTGTTCAGGTCACACTGTTCACTTTAAGACTGAACATGCCCACTTGTGTTACTATGGCTGAGGAAGGGTCGGTGACCTCCTCGGTGACCTGGGAGCTGGCACTTGTCTGTACTTATTCCTGATTTTCCACATATTTCTCTTGTAACTGCCAGTGCCTGAGTTGTTGGGGCTAGGATCTTGCCATGGCCAAATGCCAAGAACCATGAGGTGTTAGGATTTCCTGCCACAACCTTTCTGTACACCTTGTAGGCGAACTGGTAGTTGTTCATTTCAGCCTCTGGCTGGCTGGATGCCTTAAATAAAATCAACTTCAAAGCTCCCTTTCATAAAGGGGCTATTTTGAGAGGAAATAGATAACCTCCTTTTGACAATTTGTTGTTTAGGAATTTCTTAACCTGGTTAGTCCCCCTTGGTCTTTTTTTTTTTTTTTCTTTTTGCGGTACTGGGGATTAGAACTCAGGACCTTATGCTTGCCAGGCAGGCACTTAAGCTACTGAGCTATATCCCTGGCTCCCCCTTGGTCTCTTCCAGGAGGAAGGCCTGTGTACTCATGAATGCAGCCTTTGTTATTCTGTTGCTTTAGTGAGGGTCCAGATTATAGACAAGTGTTTTCAAATGTGCTGTGAAGCCCCGCACAGACCACTCCAGGGGCGAGGAAGAAACAGAGCAAGGTTTTGGCAGCTATCAGAGTGACTGCTTTCATCAGCTTTACTTTGGGCCTGCTAAATATTTTCACTAGAACCAAGGTCCGGGTGATCCCTGTTCCCCTTGGCTGTACCTACCCTGTGTTTGTAGCCCAGTCATCATGTACCAATGAAGTCAGGCCAGTAGAGGGAGATGCACCAAAGGTCACGGCTAGTAAGTAGTTTCAGCAGGTCTCACATATATTAATTTTTTAAAAACCACTATAACCTAGCACAGTTTTGTTGAAGCAAAATTTCTCCCTTTCTTAAAATGAAGACTTCTTCAGACACTATAGTGGCTCCAAGGGCCAGGTAGAAAGCATTTTCAAAAGACCAATCTGCAGTTAAGCTTTATCAGTGCTGCTCTTCCTGTGTTACTAGTGCCTAGTACATAGTAGGTGCTTAAATGCATGTGGAATCAATTTCTCTTTTGGCAACTTTTTAAGGATATATACACTTGATTACTCAACAAGCTGCTCAAGGATCTTTCTGTGTTTGTGGGCAAATTCAGACTCTAGAGAGTCTTTCAGAATCACTGTATAGTGGAAGCCAATTTTTGTCTGGGAACGTTTTTCCTTCATATTAGATTGTCTTGCCCTAGGACTATGCCTGGCCATCCAGTGGTCAATTTAGTATCTGGGACAATAAATGTAACCTTTTTACTTGGCAAATACATTGGCTATTGTATAGCTAATTATGAAACTGATGAAAGCCAGTCATTATCTGAGGGATGCTTTTTTTCCCCCCCTTTGGTACTGGGAGTTGAACTCAGACCTGTGCACTTACCAGGCAGGCACTGTGACACTGAGCTCTATCACCAGCCCCTCATTATTTCTGAATTCCATGTGAATACATTTGCCCTAACATAGCAAGTACTGTATAGTTTTTCATTGTTATTTTACCTATATCAAGTATTTTTTTAAATTATGAACTAAAGTGTGAAGACTGGACTCAATAATTTAAAACTATTTCAAGTTAATATTTAAAGGAAGTTTGTTTTTTAAAACTGGACATAATGAAAAGCTATCAGGAACTTTATTTTTTTACTGAGACATGGATGACACTAGTGAAGCTTCCTGGACCTAGAAGGTCACCTTTGCTATCTTTCCCTCCAACTTCTAGCCCATTGCTAGCTCGTCGGCGAAGCCACTCATCTTCATTTCTTCTTCCCAGGGCATCGCTGTAGCCTGTCCAGTCAACACGTGTTGGCTTTCCTGTATTGCAAGCTTTCCAGACATCTTTTTCTAGAGCACTGTGCATTTTCATTTTACTGTTGGTCTTAACTGGTCTTCTAAGGGTGAGACCCTACTGTCCTTTGTGTTCGCCCATGGGATCGGAGGCAGTGGTGCACTGTGCTAGTGCTTCTAACAGAATGGTTCTTAGGGCGGTGTTACTCCATACCTGTGCTGAAGGGTTTCAGTTTGCTTTATGTTATTCAAACTGTACTGTCAAAAGGATCATGCCATTACTCTCTGCCTGGTGATATTTATTTGGATCTGTTCCTGGCCTTTACTGTCTCCTGGATTAAAGTAGACTTGAAAGCACACACTTCTGACTTCCTCTTTATTTGCACTGTGTGGGTGAAGATGGTACCACTGTTTTCTGGGCTTGTAAACACAAGAGAAAATGGTATGTTGGTGATTATTCCTATGTAACTCCTACACAAAAGGAATATATATCACAAAAAGTTTCCTTTTGTGCCCCCAGGCTCTCAGGAGTAGAGGGTGACAGATAAGACTATCTTACAAAATTATCAAAATATATCTGAGGTATTTGACTTTGACACCAAAATTTCTCCACAGTACCCCACATTCACACGGTACTCTACATTCATGATATGTGTCAAATTACAAACTGCTTCCTTCTAGAAGCCTTTCCTCTTCTTGGTCTGAGTCCAATACTTCTCTAATACATTTCTTATATCCTGAAAACGATTTCACAAGGTAAATACCAAAGTACTACGAGGTAGAGTAGTCTATCAATTATTTCTGCTATCCATGAGGACAAAAGGACATGAATACAAGTGAGAAGTCTGTCAACTGTCAGTACTGGCTTCGTGGTGCCCATCATAACCGCGGGTGACCAGTTGATCCCCCAAGTCTCCCACTAGTTATGTTATTTCTGGTAAGGATCAGTTAATAATGACACAGCAGTTAAAAATGCAAATTCTCCAGACTGCCTTTTAATGAATTCAACTTCCTAATGTTAAAACCACTGAACCAAAAGGTCTTTCCAAGGAGTCTTATTATTTAGGTATATATTAGATACAAGGAAATCAAGTCCAATGTAATCTCATGACATAGCACACAAACATCACCACCCTCCAGAGCACAATATAAAATACTCCTCCTAGGGAATATAAATATTTAGTATATACGAAAGTAAAATTACATACCAAAAAATATTTTAAGTTAGCCAAAACTTGCTAAAGATTATTTATTGCACAATTTATCAGTTTCTCTTAATAAAACATACTATTGTCAACCTCTAAATTCAATACACAAACTCATATTCTCAAACTAAAGTTCTAGCATTCTAATTAGTAAACCCTTTGTTACTGAGTTAGCAGAGTGAACACTGTATAACTTATAACACACATTCCTTAAGACTACTATGAGACCACTTCACAAATCCGAGAAGGCACATGTATTTCCTATCATAGTGCTTTTAAGCACTTCATATTTAAAAAAGACAAAGCTGTACAAAGTAGGAAAAAATGTACATTTCATCTATTAAACAAATTTACAACACTTATGATTAGATATTACAGTAGAACCTATCTAACATTCATATCTCAAGAATTATCACCTAGTTTTAGTGGAGTGAGCAGAGAACCATGTCCATTTATTTGATAAGGCTAGTAGAAAACATTTTGTATTTCACAGTAGATCAGTTAGTATCTTGGAGCTTTTACGATAAAAAGGTGCAGGTAAGGTCAAGTCACTGGGCTCAACGGACTCAACTCCGTAATTTCTTCAAGGGTAAAGGATTCCACAATAAAGTCACCAGCTATACCTGGAAAGACTCAAAAACTTGTAAAGCAACATTGATTTTCAGAAACACTTTAAAATTAGGCAATCTGATTTAAACACACCAAGTCTAATCCAAAAAAGGCAATTTAAATTTCTTGAGTTGGAGAACATCTCAGAGGATTACTTATCCCAAAGTTCTTTCTGTAAGAACCAATGGAGGAGGTTTAGGAATATGTAGATTTGACTTCAACTGAAACTTGACCCATACCCTAAAAATTTTTAAACAACTGTCAAAATTTTTCACCAATTTCTAATCTACACATCAGCAGTGCATTATGTATTTTCACTGGTTGACTTAGTATTTACTTACTGGAGCATGTAAAGGGAACTTATATTAATATGACATAGTAGAGTAGGGTGTTCGCATGCACATGTGTGTAAGGGTTTCGAGATTTATGTTTTTGAGACAGAGTCTTGCTGCTCTGTAGTTTAGGCTGGCCTTGAGTTCACTATGTAGCCCAGGCTGACCTTGAACGTGAAGTGATCCTCTTGCCTCAGTCTCCTAAGTGCTGGGATTACAGGCATGCACCGCCATGCCTGGCTAGGATCCTATAATCTTACTTAAGGGAAAAATGGTTTCATTGCTGAAAAAGGATAAAAACCACCAAAAAAATCTCTTTCTAAAGGAGAAAGTTACAAACTAGAGTAAGATTTTTCAAGATTATGTAAACCAGGAAGCATGCTACCAGGCTAATATACCAGAGTACCCAAATGCTCTTGTGTAAGCCGCCAAAGTGAGTAATACTTGGTACTTAGCTGTCTTCAGCATAAATATCAATATTCAGTTTTGGGGACAAAATAAAGTTATTTTAGACAGACACTTCCTGGAAATGGATTTTATTTGTGTACTTACTAAAATCTTAAGACACAAAAACTTATGTTATTAACAAGCAGCAACTAGCTGTACCTTGGGACTCAGAAAAATAGAAGTATTTGTAAGTCACCAATGTCAGAAAATTTATGTGGAATGTCAAACTATTGTTTTAAAGGAGACTCCAGGCCCTCGTTTTACTCTATGCCAAAATGTTAAAAATTGAATTTCATAAAATCTAAAACTTAGTTGAGGTTCTGCTGAAGACCATAATTCCATTTTTACTCAAGGTAATAGAGTGAAGCAAGGAGACAGCCACACAATCTTCTAGCTTGCAGAGGTGTTCTGCACATAGGTGGTGAAGAAGTCTCACCCCACGTTCTTTACGTAGTCTAAGAAATTTGAGGACTTTGAAATCTCAGAAAGATGCCTTCAAGTTAAAAGAAAAGCACCACAAAACAATGTTACTCATCACAATCTGTAAATATAAAGCTATGTATTGTGATGACAAATGTCCTTCTGAAATTCCAGAACATTATCATGAACATTATCAAAAGCTGCTTGAAATAGTTTTTCAGTTTTGGAAAGGCATTTCCAAAAGCCAAGAGGATTCTCCAGCAGAAATTCATTTATAAGACAAAGTTCCAACTTTATAATCATAACCCAAATCATTAGAAAAAGATTTTTAAAGTACAAACTATGTAGTTCGAAAACACACTGCTGAAATTACTCAGTTAAGAAATTGTGGATCACTTCAAGTAAAAGTTACTAAAAGGAGCACTGACTAACCACCAGGGGGCACAATACATAACTCCTCAGAGCCAGCAGAAAGACTGGTTTAAGTAGTACTACACACTTTCACAGTCTTCGTTTTTAGTCATTACAATTTTTCTCAGATGTCTGAAACTCTTCAAATTTCAAATTTTAAACCTAACTAAAAGATTCCATAACATATCTGCTCTAAAAATCTGTAGTTTGTCCAAAGCCTCTGGAAATATTGCTGTTAATTGCTAGCAAAGGATTCAAGAGCAGTTAGTTCTAATATACATTAGAACAGATAAAGTAGTCTAAAACAGTAGCACATTTTAGCTTATCATGAATGGAAGACAAAGAAACTTTATTTAAAAAATGGGACACATCAGAATAGCAAAAATAAGAAGATGGGAAGAATTAGTTTGTATCTGTGCCACAAGAGACCTCTGTTCTTCCTCTATGTGTGTAGCCCACGGTCACAGGGCTGTAGGTCACGGCCTGTGTGGCTGGCCCACCTCGTCAGCCATGTTGAGAATGTAGTTGGCCATGTCGTCTTCTGTGGGCGCATCTGACACCACCCAAGACTCATTGGCTCCAGTCATCTGTAGACGACAAATAGGGCAATTTCTGTGTCGATCGCTCCTATCAGGGACACCAAAAAGAAGAAAGTATATTTTCACTCTTTCTTAAAATGAGTTTTACTGAAAAGTAATACATGTACATGGATACTAATAAAATAATTAGCCTAAAAAATACAGAGTGAAAAATAACTCCTAAATCCTCTTCCTCCAATGTGTATGTGCATGTATCTTGTATGCCATTATGTGTTAAAGCTGTTCATGCTTTTTTAGACATAAACTATGTAGATACATCAAGATTTATGTAACTCATCTCCCATAAAGGATGTTTAGCTTTTTTCCCTATCCTTTGCTGCTACAAGTAATGCCATTAATTCATATCCTTGTGTCCAAATAGGTGAATTTTTTTTTCATAATAAAAGTTCCTTACCCTGAGAGGAAACTCCCTCTCACAAATGGAAGACTTGTTCACTGCAAAGTGTGAAATTTATTTGTATTTGAATAGAAGACATTATGTTAGGAATAATTTTTTGACAGTGGAAGGGAACAAGGCAGCAAGGAAGGGTGTTACCAGTTGTTTTGCTCAGTTGTATCTAGGTGGATGGCTCCTAATAATGCACTTATGCTTAAGGGTCTGATAAAAAGTCCTGTGGTTAATCAGTATCATAAAGACTTTTTTTTTTTTGTATTTAGGACAGGGTGTACAGGGCATACAGGGTCTCACTGCTTCGGACTCATAGTGATCCTCCTGTTTACAGTCTCCCAAGTGCTGGGATTACAGGCACACACCACCACGCCCAGTCTCAATCGCAGCCTCAGCATGTCCCACGGGTGTGGTTGGCATGGCAAGCCAGGGGCTCGAACTCCCAGC
>NW_004524643.1:3311320-3327565 GCF_000260255.1 Octodon degus
TTAGTAATGCAAAAATATCTAGTACCTAAAACAGATAAAATTCACAGTATCTGGCTGGCATCCAATCAAAAACTACAAGGGATATAAAGAAATAACAGAAAAATATAATCTACAATGAAGAGATCAATCAATCAGAACAACCCAGAACTGAGACACATACTAGAATTATCAGCTATAGTAGATAAAATCATTCCAATTGTAATACTCCATACATTCAAAATAGTAGAGGAAAGATCAATTATATCACTTAGGACAGAGAAAATATTAAACATTCAAACTTGTAGAAAGGAAAACAAAAAGACCTAAGGTAAGTAAAATTATACTGAATGGGATTAATGGTAAATTAGATACTACGAAGAACAAGTTTAGTGAATTTGGAAAGACATAGCTGCTCATTATGAAACGTAAGCTCAAGAGGTCTAATGTACAGTGACAGGAATCCAGAAGGAGAAGGGAGAGAAAACGGTACACAATTTCAAGAAAATGAAAGCTGAAAAATTTCCAATACTGATGCTATAAATCTACAAATCTAAGGAGCTCAATCTACTCAAAGCACAAAAAACATGAGAAAATAAAACAAAAGAAACAATTTTAGGGGCCAGGGAGATGGCTCAGTGGAATAAGTGCTTCCCTGGCAAGTGCAAGGGTCTGAGTTCAATCCCCAGTTCTGCCAAAAAAAAAAAAAAAAAAAGAAAGAAAGAAACAACTTTAAAGGTACACTGAACTGCTAAAACAAATGAAAAGATAAAATTCTAAAAGTGGCCAGAGGAAAAAAAAGACTTATTACCTCCAGAGAAATATTAGGGGGACAGATAAAGGAAAACAATGTAAGGAAGAAGTGGCACAACATTATTAAAGCACTAGAAGAGAAAATACTGTCAGTCTAGCAATTTGCAGTAGCAAAAAAAAAATCTTTAAAAAGCAGTTCAGTCTGGAAGACTCTAACAAATCTCTAAAAAGCTACAGAACTAACAGATGAGCTGAGTAAGAGGGTAGGATGCAAGACTGATACACAAAACACGTTACCTGGTAACACCAGAAAGCCTGAAGCAAAACCATTTGAGAACCGTGAAACCATGAAACATGTGGAGGCAAACTCATCACAGATGTGCAACACTGAAAGCTACAAAAACTGCTTAGCGATATTAAGGACCTACAAAATGGAGAAATATACTACAAGAACACACAATATTGCTAAGAAGTCGGTGTGGTTTGCACCTTGACGTGCTTTTAGCTGGGGCTTTTCAGAGGCAGCTGGATCTAGGTGTGTGATAACTAAATTAGCCCAGTGATGGCTTGGTCTGGTTGGGGCATGGATGACAGGAAGTCCCATCCTGGGTATAGGTGGCATCAAGCCTGAGGCTCGTGGCCTGCTACACCATGAACTGTGTCTCCTCTGTGATGCTCCCTTGCCATGCTGCCCCGACTTGGGACTGAAACTTCCACAAGCTGTGAGCTAAAATGAATCATTTCTCCTTTAATTCTGTATGATTTCCTAAGGGTAGGTGGCATGAATGAAATATAAGAGACAAGAGAGCGCTGCTGCAGTCGCTTGCTGCTTTCTGCGTCCCTGCTTTGCCATGGACCATTTTTCCTCTGTGATGCTCCCTACCAGGTCACCCTGCTTGGAGCACACTGACTGTCTCATTACTCTTCACTCACTGCTGGGACAAAATACCTGACATCCAAAATGAAGGAAGAAAGGTTTATTTAGCATACCTGGCTGGCTCCAAGGCAGAGTGGCACATGGCAGAAAGCAACCTTTCATGGTGGCAGCAAAGAGCAGAAAGCAAAATGGAGGAGTAATAGCAAAACAACGGCCATAGAGAGGAAGTCTGCCTCTTTTATGTTACATTCAGGCTATCTGTCCCATGCTGCGTGTAGCACTCACACCCACAATCCCAGCAGCACTCAGACCCATAATCCCAGCAGTACTCAAACCCATAATTTTAGCTTTGGATCATAAATTAATCACCAACTCTAGAACTGCACCTCAATAACTGCATGAGGCTTTGTGGGGGGAGGGAACACACACAAACCATAACACTGACCATGGACTGAAACCTCTACAAACTTTGAGCTACCATAAGCCTTTTCTTCTTTACCTTAGGACAGCGGGTATTTTGTCTAAGCAAGGAGAAAAGTGACTAAGCACAATCCTCATCATGGTAGCATGACACTGGCAAGGAAGCAGACAACTCTAAAAACAGACCCACACTTGGACAGCTGATTTCCAGCAGAGGGGCAGACAAGTCAGTGAAGAAAACAGAAACCAACTCAAAGGGACCACAGACCTAAATGTAGAACCAAAAAATTAGAAACCTTTTAGGGGACAATGGTATCTTTTGTATCCTTGAATCAGAATTGATAGATATTACACTAAAATAATTATCTGTGAATCATGAATTCATAAATTGGATCTCATCAGAATTAAAGATTTCTGCTCTTTGGAAGATATCCTCAAGAGAAGAAAAGCCAAGCCAGAGTGGGAGAAAATACTTGCAAATCAGATATTGAAGCCAATACAGCACAAGTATCAAGAATATATACAAAGAATGATTAAAATTCCCAATAATGGAGCAAAGACTTGAATGGACACTTGAAAGAAGATGCTCAGACAGTGAATTAGCACACAGAAAGCTGCTGAACTTTTTCTGTCAGTAGAGAGGCCCACGATGAGATAGTACTACATAGCAATTAGAATGGCTAAAATTAGACTGACCGCATCAAATACTGACAAAGATGTGAACAACTGGAAGTCTCATGCAGTGCTGATGGTAGTTTAAAAAGGCAGGACTATTTTGGAAAATGGCAACTTCTTAAAATATTAATACACACACCTCTTATATGACTTAGCCATTTGATTTCTAGGTATTTACTATCCTCAAAATAAAAATATATGTCCATAAATATACCTGTCCAGCAACCTTTATAGGAACTTTTGAAACTTATCCCTAACTACAATTGGCTAAATCTCAATTACAAGGAATGAAGAAAGCCAGACACTTCCCTCCCCTTTATGATTCCAATTATGAAAATTCTAGAAACTAAAAAGTATTTTTAAGAACTGAAAGATCACCTGCCAGAGAACTAGGTGGGGACGTGAAAGAGTGGGGAGGAGGCTTTATAATGGGGCACAAGGTAATCTGGGGCAGTGGCTCTGTTCATTATCTTGAGTATGATGGCCTGTATGGGTGTGCACCAACGGGCTAACAGCTGACTGTCCTACAGGCCTGCTGTGATGACCCTGTCTCAAAAATCAAAAGGGCTAAGGATGCACCCTGCTGAGAAGGCAAGAGTTCAATCCCCAGTACCGCAAATAAATAAATGAAGAATACATAAATAAATGAAATTGTACCTCAGACATAGTTTATCCTAACTATGCATTCCTGTCAATTTTTATTTTGTAAAACATTGA
This sequence comes from Octodon degus, assembly GCF_000260255.1. NCBI lineage: Eukaryota > Metazoa > Chordata > Mammalia > Rodentia > Octodontidae > Octodon > Octodon degus. The sequence continues at coordinate 3,314,739 of NW_004524643.1, forward strand.
GCTTAATCAGCCATCTAAAATGTCCCCTAGATCCAATATTCAAAGATTTATTCTTTATAAACACAGAGAATAAATATGAAAATGAGAAAAAAGAAAAAAGTATCTCATTCTAGATTCAAATCAGGCATAAATCTTACAAGGAAAGTATCAAAACCAAGTTATACTCTCCATATCTTTTAAATTTTAGGCATAAAAATAAAAAAGATTTAATCAGTAGGACGCATGTCATAAGAATCAGAGTACCAAAGCAAACACGTCTTTTGAACCTAACCCTAACATTCTGTACTTCTCAAAATTTTTCACACACACCGTCCCACTCAGCTTCGGCTTCTCCTGAGGGCAGCACGTAACTTACCACTTATCAATACACTTCTGGCAGAAGCTGTGAGCACAAGGCAGGATGAGGTCAGCCCGCCCGTCCATGCAGATGCAGCACTCCTCCTCCTCGGTCAGCTGCTTCACCCTGCAGTGTGAGCACAGAGCTGGAACAATGGCGGTCTCTGTGCTTAGGCTTTCTACCTCATTGTCTTAAAATACATTACTAAACATCCATAATATAAAGCATAATACGACGGGTGCACAAAGTTAACATCAAACTAAAATTAACATCTTTTAGGGAGAGGAACTGTATTAGGGAAGAGGTACTAATGAGCATAAATTTCATGAAGACTGGGTAAAAGATAAGTCCTGTGATTGTTAAAATATGGGCAAAAGCTGAAAATGTTTGGCTTTTTCTGGAAATTACTCGGCCAAACTTAAACATACTAAATTTATATAAATGACTCAACCATAATATAATTTATCACAGTTCGGGATACAGTGTGAATATGGTCTAAAGTACAGACCTTGCATCAGGGCCTTACAATGCTGAAACTGACAGTGGGTTCCAAAGAACAGGACAGCTTTAAGTATCAGGCCGTGTGGGAAACACAGAAGGGTTAGGAAGCTAAGTCTGTTCCCAAGCAGCGCTTTCATCTTTTTGAGAAAAAAAGCAATATCGAACCTTCTCCAGCTACCACTCAGAGTCCCCCAGTGAGCCAGGTGCCCCTGCGCATGGTTCGTGTCCTAGGATTGATTATCTTCTTTATTTAGTAAACATTAATCTCTACCTCAGCTTAAAACATCTATTTTCTTTCTGCCTCCAAAATCAACATTTACCTCAATCAAATGATGTAAAAACTGCAGTTCTTTGAAAATAAAATCTTTGTCCTAGTCTCAATAAACATTTCTTGAAATAATTTTTAATTTTTTTTATCTTTTGTGCTTTTCCACTATTTTTAAAGGTTTTCCTTTGGAAGCACTATTACTTTTGTAATTATACAAAAACATATTTCAAATATGTTTGATTTGCAGATCCAGAACTCTCTGGATCTACAAATCAAATATTTCAAAGTACAGCTACTAGATTGAAAGTGTCTTAAGGGTAAGGGCAATATCTGACAAGAGAAAGATATTGAGGCCAGGGAGATAGCTCAGTAGAATAAATGCTTGCCTGGCAAGCACAAGGGCCTGAGTTCAATCCCCAGTTCCAAAAAAAGGAAGAAAGATACTTTTCATTCTTTATTATACTTACAGCTCTGCATGTAAGACACTGTAATAGCACTTTAAAATGTACTGACCTGAGCATATAACAACATAAAGGTCAAATGTGTATTTCATGTAGTGAGCACTAAGTAAAAAGGAGTATTTTTCAAACCTGTTAGAAAGATGAGAAAGAAAAATGACAGAGCTGTGGAGGTAGGGCAAAGGAATGTGTATGTAACTGTGTAGGTGTAGCCAGGAGAACCACATGCTGGGGAGTGGGGCAGGAGACTGAAAGAAAAGACCAAGAGTGGAGACATCTGATCCCTGAATGCCAAAAGTAAATGTGATCTCGCTCTGACAAACAAACTAGAATCAGCGTTTAATGAAGAGAAAGGAAACAATACCTCAGGAAAGCTGGCTGAGGGTGTACAATGAAGGACAGAGGCATGTCTGTTCATCTTAACTGTCAACCCGACAGGATTAGGAGATTTCTGGCTGGGTACCGCTCTCTCCCTGGCCAACATGAAGTGAGCAGTGTTGCTCTACCATGCACTTCTACTGCGCGTTCCTGCCTTGCCGGCCACCACAGATTGAACTCTCTGGATCTGCAAATCAAATAAATCCTTCCTTCCTTGGGTTGTGTGTATTGGGTGCTTTGCTCACAGCAATGAGAAGCTGACCAATATACAACACTGGTACCAGAACCGGGCTGCTATGACAGTACTTCATCATACGGTGCAGGAGTTTTTCAGGCTAACTGGGAGTTTGGAAAGGTCTGCAGATGTGGGCTAGAGAGGCCCCAGCATGCTGTAAGCAGAGCCTAATGTGTGATTGTGGTCAGAGTTTAGAAGTCGAGAATGATAATGTAAATGAGGACAGTGAAAACCAGGCTCAGGTTTCAGTTGGCACAAGGATTCTACCGGTACTTGGACTAGAGGTCATACATGTTGCTGACAAAAAAACTGCCAACATTCTTCCTATGTCTTAATACTCTGAGGGACACTGACTGAGTTTAAAGGTGATGAACTAATTGAAAAGGAAATGACTAATTTCCTTTAGTCATTAACTAACCTGGCATTAGGAAATTTCCTTTATTCGGTGACTAACCTGGCAAAGGAAATTTCAGGTTGCGGCATACGTACTGCTGGCTGCTTTTAGTCGAATTTATAACAAAAACTGGAAGCAAAAAAACCTTCAAATTTGGCCCCCAAACAAGCATATGTAAACTTACAGCCAAATAACTTTGTGAAGAGATTATCACATACTTTTAACAGGGATAAGGAGAAAGATGCCTTGAAGCCATTTTAGAAATCAGCAGGACCACACCAACTGTTGCTCAAAGGGTGCAAATGTATAAACTTTTCATTTGAGAATAGCAATCCTGGGCCTACTGCTCAGGAAGGGCCATCTAGGGAATTGGTTCCCAGGACTCATTTCACTAAGCTGTGGCACCCAGGCAGAGAGGTCACCACAGGTATGATCCAAGAGGGCCTGAGTATGGCTTGAGCTACAGCAGGTCTTGTCCTTGTGACGCTGGGTTGTTCAGGCATGCAGAAGGCAAGCGCTTGTGGGGTTGTTGAGGTTTCTACCCAGATTTCAAAGGAAAGTGTAGGAGGACTGGCAATGTGCCTGAGAGGTGGGTACCTGAAACAGAATGAAGCTGAAGGTGCAGTGGATAGCCCAGAAAGTTGTAAATGGCAGGCATGACAACTATGTGACAAAGAAAGCCATAGACTGTGAGTGAAGCTAGCATAAGAGAGACGCAATATGCACTGCAGCCACCAAGGCCTCAGGGACAGTACTGCCCATGGACAATTCAAATCTCAGCACCATATTCAACCCTAGACATGGAGCCACAGGACTTAATGTTTGCCTTACTGGGTTTCAGCCTTGTTTGGGCTTGCTCTTTTCTATCACTGCATATTAGTCATTTCTCCAGTGCTGGGACGACATACCCAACACCCACAACTTAAAGAGAAGAGGTCTATTTTAGCTTATGCTTTTTAGAGGATTTAGTCCATGGCTGGTTGGCATGAAGGCAGAAGCAGTGACGGAAGGGCCTGGCGGAGAAAACCTGCTCACCTCATGGCAGGCAGAAAGCCGAGAGAGAGAGGAGGAGGAGATGGAGACACCTTTCTTGTCATGAGGGAATGGCCTCGGGTCCCACCTCCAACTGGACCCCAACTTCTAACAGCATACTCAGCCACGAGCCATCAGTGTTTGGGCTTAGCAATCCCATTATTCAACAACCTTCCCAAAGCCCCACTGCTGAACACACAAGACTTCTGCGGGCCATTTTAGATCTAAACACAACATGCCAGAAAGTCTTAAGACTATAGAGCGCTTCTACTCTAAAATGGATTTCACTAAGTCAATTTCTAATCAGGGCATTTATTTGTCTAAACCTGTTTCTTTATCTTATATTGGCCAATTATTGAATTTGCATGAAGTTACCAAGAACATTTATTGACTTTATACACGTATAACACTCACCCCAATTCTAATATCCTATAAGTACTCAATAAATGCCAACCATTATCAATTATAGATCAGATATAAAACTCTAGTACATAAGGGCCCCTTAAGAGTCCCTTTGACTTGTAAAGTCTTCTTCTATGAACTAGTGTATCAGGGTAGCACTATAAACTAAAAACATATGAAGTCAAGATGCAGCCTTAACTAAACATATGCTGAGTTTCAGTCAGGGGCACACGAAAAGGTAACACCTTCACCTCCTTCATTAAGACGATTGCAACAAAAGTATTTTTATTTGCAACCATGTGGCTTATGTATATGGGTAAACACAATCCCATTTTTAAAACACTTAAAAAAAATTCAACATTCTGAAGAGGAAAAAGAAAAAGATAGAAAATCAGATTCTAGTCTGAAAGATCAACTTTACAGAGTAAAACTATAAAGATAAGCCTAAACACTGCCTACAATGTTCTAACATTCATTTGGCATATCAGTAGCACCTGTAAAGCCCAAATCTTTAAAAATATATTAAAATTAAACAGGAAACAAATGAAAAATACAATTTAACTACTAATAGTGTTAGGAAGCCAGATGGTTAAGAATGAACCAGAAAATGCAACTGTAAATGAAATAAAAGAGAAATTCTTATTAAGCACTTTAACTTTACAATAACAATATCTATTTTTGAACGTAGATATCTGCTGTCTATTTAGAATAACAATAGACAGGATGTCAACATGTTTGGACATGTTTTTCCCAAAGAAGCATTTACTAGTTTAAACAGTCATGATTGTCAAATGGTAACAGGTAAGTTTTCACATGCCAAAAAGCATAACAGAGTAAAAAAAGAAAGTTTAGCTAGAACCATAACACAGTCCATTACGCATGAGCAAAGAAGTACCATCACAGAAACTGGCTGATTTTACTTTCTTCCAGTGACTGAATATACTCAATATGTGAACCAACTATGGTTTATGAATGGACTACCAAGTCCTAGAGCCAATATTTAAAAATATTAATCTTCCGACCTAATTTCTTCAGGCTTTGAGTGTCTAAGAACACAGACACCTACTAAAAGGTAATTGTTAATATCGTCTTGGCCATTAACGACAAGTGTAAAGAGTATGAGAGCAGATTCTGGAGACTAGGCTGAAAGAAATATTACCTGGCATGAATCATTTAATTTAGTTTCAGTTCAACACTATAAAATAAGTGGAAGAATGGAGTAATCCAAAACTTGATCTGGTATATAATATCACTGAGAAAAAGATTTAGGGTGTCATGCAGAGCACCGCAAAAACATGAATGACCTCTCAATGGTCTGTGTATTGGAAAGTAAGAGAAGCACGGCAATTACGTATGCATACCTTCCCATCCAAAGGCTAGCCTGGCAGGACGTCACAGAGGACGAGTTTTCACCAGGCTCTTCAGAGGTGGAGCTCTGAGCCAACACTCCTGCTGCTTGACTTGTGATGTCTTTATAAAGCTGAATGAACTGGTACAAATTCATGATCCGTGATGCTTCTACAATGCCACTGCTTTTGTTAATCTAAAACCACAAAGAAAATAAAAATAAAGAGGTGAGAGATGACACAAACATTTAGAGATGACATACATCTTAGAAAAGGTTTTCAATATTTATAAATTACCTTTTAAAAAAAAAAAGCACATAGGCACAGGGGCCTGCAGTTCTATCCCTAGGCCTGCAGTGCTGGCCCCACCACGGGGCACACTGAGACTGCAATTGAGACTGGGTGTGGTGGCGTGCGCCTGTAATCCCAGCATTTGGGAGGTTGCAAACAGCAGGGTCACTGTGTGTCTGATCTAGCAGTGAGACCCTGAACACCCTGTAGACCCTTTCCGAATACAGAATGAATAAATAAATAAATAAATAAATAAATAAAAGCACAAGTTTAAATAAATAACATGGATTCTTCACTTGTAGGGCTCAAAAACTTAGACAAATTTATCTTGATTAATTATGCATCATCCTATTTAGAGTTGACAAGGTTAGGTGACGTTCCCAGAGTTAAGAAATGAATTTTAGAGATTACTTTTGACAATTTTTTTACTTTAATTTCTTAAAGAATTTCTTAAGGGGTTTACCTGACTGACTCCCATAACCACACGGCATTCTACCTGAAAAAACGGAAGGCTTTCCGGAATATACTGAAGTTCTACTTTGTACCAAAACTTCTAAAGAAATAAAATTAAATGCTACCAAAAGGGACTGAATTTTGAACTGTAACAAAAACTCATTTAATATAAAGTGACATCAATGGCCTAGAAACTGTGACCCTATAGACTAACTGTCCCCTTCCAGTTTATAATCCTATGTGAAAAGTTATTTAGGGCAACCACAGAGGAATGCTGTCATTTGGCTTCAGGTAGTTAAGGAGTAGGGCATGCCTCTCTTCTGAAATGACCGAGGCTAGTAGGGTGAGGCTGAAATATTCCTGGGTGAAGAATTCAAAGTAATCAAAAAAAAAAAAAAAAATTAGAGATATGAAAGGCCCTTTTAGCACAAGAGATGGTGCAGAGGTCTGTGGGAATGGAAGCCAGGTAATTTATTAAAATGGACATTGAGCAAATAAACAGGCAAAGTCAGAAAATAGAAATAAGTGAGGAATGCAGGGAGCAACATAGAGAATGTTGGCCTAGCACACATGAGGCTCTGGGTTCAATCCCCAGCATGCAAAAGAAACAGTGTAAATAAGAAAACTATTATAGCAATATTTAAATATTTAAACTAAAATAATTATTATAGTTATTATTTATTTATTGCTATTTCTAGAAGCAGTGAAAGAAAATAATAATGAGAATCAAAAATGAGCCACGGGGGCTGGTGAGATGGCTCAGTGGTCTAAAGCACCTACTTAGAACAAGCTTAGCAAAAAAGCACAGGGACCACGGTTCAATCCCCCAGCACCACATGCCAGCCAGCCCCGCCCCCTGGTGGGCTGAGCTGGCCACACACACACACACACACACACACACAAAAGAGCCACGTTCCACACTGTGAAAATGGGAGAACCATTTCTATCGGAGAGTTGACTAAATTTTGGGAAGGTGAGATCTATGTTGAGATAAAATTATATAATGTTCCTTGCAATGAGACTACTCAGAGAACAAACGAATAGAATTAAAAAGTAATAGGAACTTGCAGAGGCCTATAGAACAGGGCTTCATGGTCGAGGAAAGTGGGACAGTATCTTTGACACTACACAGTACAGAAGAAATCATGCAACAGTTCAGAAAAGCTTAGTAATAGTAAAATTTATCAACTATAATTAGTCTAATCATAGGATCCTTCAATAAAAACTTATAAGTACCCGCAATGTAGATGTTGCAGTAGTGAGTGCAATGCTCTAGGTACTACACACATAGTATATATAAAACAAAAATCTCTATACTCATGCCAGTTATATGATAAGGAGGACAGACAGACAAATACTGATGAAGTTAGATAAAAATCAAGGTTATGGGGAAGACACACTTGGGGAGAAGGAACACTGGAGGGCTGCAGGGAAGGCCTTACAGTAAGGACAACATTTAAGAACTGGAAGAAGTACAGGAATAAATAATATAGAGCTATCTGGGGGAAAGACCATCATCCGGGAGACCTGGTGATGAGCACAAGGAGTCCAGAGTGGAAGAGTGGTGGAAGACAAGGTTAAGGAGTAGGCACGGATGGAATACACACAACCTTGCTGATTACAGTAATGACTGTGGCTTTTATTCCAAGAACCTAGGGCTCACTGGAGGGCTGTGGGCCAAGAAGTGGGAAGATCTACCCGCTTCACATTTCAAATTGTGATGTGGAATTCACCGGTGGTTGTGGCTGAGAACAGACACGTAAAATGGGGTGAGAGGACCTGGTAGGAGGGGACAGGCATGATCCTGGTGCGACAGTCACAAGCTAGGAACAGCGCAGGGGCGCAGTGCAGATGCTAAGAACCAATTAAATGCCAAACACATTTTGAGGGTAAAACTACAGGACTCACTTATGGAGTATGAGAAAAGAAGAAGAACCAAGCACCAATTACATGGTTTTAGTCTACATGTAAGAATGATAAAATACATAATTCATGGAGTTTCTTACTACCTTAGTATGTATTTTTCAATTAACCTATTAATTTTTCTAATACTACTGCCCTCAAATACTCCATTTAAACATTATTTTAAAAATAAACTAAAAATGGGGCCGGGGAGATGGCTCAGTGGAATAAGTGCTTCCCTGACAAGTGCAAGGGCCTGAGTTCAATCCCTGGTTCCGCAAGTAAAAAAAATAAAATAAATAAATAAATAAACTAAAAACAAATAAATAAAAATAAACTAAATTTTATTTAAGGATAATCACAGCAGAATACAGACTGTCAAGATAAGGTCTTACTGTAGATACAGAAGGGCAAAGTACAAGCATTTTTGAATTAAGTAAATAGCTTTCCCTCTCTTGTTAGATTTTCAAATTGGACTCAATGCTTCAATGTAAACCCTGACTTCCCAGGGAGACTTTTGAAAAGAATCTAATGAAACCAAATAATTTTTTTTTCAAGTAGATCTAAAAACAAACAAAAACCCAAAATACACAAAAGAAAGATCTAATTGTTTTTATCTTTAATTATTTTGTTTTTCTACTTAGGATCTTACTTCAAGGAAGATGTTTACATTAACTCTACCTAGATGTAGTCATTAAAGATACAGAGGTAAAAAGGAATTTCATTGAGAGCGCAGGCCCAGCGAGTGAGTGCAACGACCGCGGCTGCGAGATCCTGAATGGACCCAGAGCCAAGACCGGGGGAGTGAGTGAGACAACGGAGGGCCCGCGGATCCTGAATAGACCCAGAGCGCAGGCTCGGTGAGTGAAAGAGACTGCCCGGGGCCCTCAGGATCCTGAATAAACCCAGAGCCCAGGTCCAGCATGTGAGTGAGACGACCCAGAGCCCAGGCCCAGCGAGGAACCCTTCAGCAGAACTCCCTGCAAAGAGGGTAGAGGCAAGACCCACCCAGCTGATTTAGATGCAGAACATCTTGCCAGAGTGACACAAAGGGTTCAACTCTAATGGCTGTAGCAGAAAGAAGTGGAGCACAGCAGCCAGATCTATAGAAATGAAACAGATCACACTTAAAGGAAAACCTATTAGAATAACAGCAGATTTCTCTTCACAAACCATCAAGTCAAGAAGAGCATGGAGCAAAGTACTTCAAGTCTTGCAAGAAAACAAATTCCAACCCAGACTGATCTATCCTGCAAAACTCTCTTTCAAGTATAATGGAGAAGTGAAATACTTCCATGACAAAGAACAACTAAAGAATTTCATGATGACAAAGTCAAGCCTACACAGACTACTAAATGAGGTTTGAGAGAGGGAGCAAATTGATCACAGCCTCATGAATGAGAATGGAAAGAACCCACCAAATATGGCAAACAATTAAACACAGGAGAATAAGAGGTATACAATAGTAGTCTTTCAGTTATTCTTTTGTGTCCAGCAACAAAATATTTCCATCAGCACACTCTACAAATGGACTTCTCTTCCATCCTATGGGTCATGATTCCACCTGAGTATACAGGGTGGATTTCAAATAAATAGCTGTAGCTCAGTTCCACAAGTGACGCCTAGCCACCAGTAACTGTCACAGTCATTATGCATGTCCACAACACACTAGAACTCTGTGCTATATCCTATCCTCAAACTGTTAGAAGTGCTGGTCATTTACTTGCCATTCCAGTATTTATGTTTTACTCTTAGTACTTTTCTTTGCTATCATGAAAACTTTTTCTTAGTTCAATTGTTTTGAAACATTTAATTTTTAATTAGCATTTAATTTTCTGAATATTGCTTAATCTTAATTTTTGTTCTAAGCTTTATACTGTATCTTTGACTTACAATTTATTTAAAAGACATTGTATGATATCTTCTCCTAGTATTGGAAACTTTAAAAAGTTTATTTCCATTTTCTGTTGACTTTATATTACTTCTTCCTTATCTTTTATACACACATACACATACATAAATGGAAAAAAATACGTGTATAACCCAACATAAGATTGGTACTGTTTCATAGAAATCTACAATGACCTTTAAATAAGGGTTCATCTAATATCTTTTATATAGTGCTGCATAACTATCATATTGAAAGCTCTTTATTGTTCATCCAGGAGCATACTGCAACTTCTCTTGCCTTTTGAATTATGCTCTTTGTTATTTCCTATATGCTACTTCTGGAGGTATTAAAATATTTCAAGTTTGTATAACTAGAAAATCTTACTTTTACTTTTCAAAGGTATGTTTGCTAAGTATGAAATTCAAAGAGAACAGATCTTTTCTTTCAGTCCTTTAATCTAGTTTCTTACACCCTTGGTCCTTTTTTTTTCTTTCTAATGTGGAATAAGATGCTATTTATTTTGTTCTTCCATAGCTAATATTTTTATGTATATGCTTTAATGATTTTTTTCTTTATAAGAAGTTTTGGTCAATTTCATTTTTGTGTATCTTGGTATGATTTTATTTAAATGTCTTTGCAAAGGCTCATTTTTCTTGGAAATGTGGTATTATAAGTTGAACTAAATTCAGAAATTTTAAATCTTTAAAAAGAAAATGCTTGAAACCACTAAGAAGAATATATGCAGTGTATTATTTGTTGAAACTGTACTTCCGATATGATTTGAAACTGTCTCATTGCTATCTGTTTATCAATAAAACTTTGAAAAAAAAAAAAAAAAATGCTTGAAACTATTGTTTGAAGCAAGGTACAATTCCCCTATGATGAATGCGATCACTATGTATATATAAAATGTACTAATAAAAAAAATTTTTAAAAAGGAATTTCACTAATTAATAAAATAAAAAATTTATTCTATGTTTATCAGAAAGAAGCAATAGAAGCCAGGTGTGGTGGGAGGCTGAGGCAGGAGGATCACCTTGAGTTCAAGGCCAGCCTGTCTTAAAATACAACTAAACAAAATCAAACAAAAAGCAAAAGAAAACTAAGGGACCAAAAAATGTGACTATTCCCATGGCTTTCTACAATTTACACAGGCCTCTTCCGTGAGCTGAGAGCTTTATGAAATAACTGTGGAGAGTGAATGCTACTTAGGTAACATAGTGTATCAACACACAAGGAACGCTTCATCGTACCTGTCATGTGAGACTATTTCTTCAACATACTGTTTATGTCCTACATATGTTAAGATCTTACCAAGTGTGAAGCGCTGGATTTTCAGCTGACAGGATATAAGGATGGTCCCTGCCTCCTCAGGTGCTTACTATTTACTAGGGAGCTAAGAACCTAAGTAATTTTATTTTAAATGCTGAATTTCATGGTGAGTAGGTTCCTTCTGCTAGCATGAGTGTACCAACAGGATGTGACCTACACTGATCAATGAGGTAAGAAGAGATTTGTCAGATCTTTTTTTTTTTTTTTTTTGTGGAACCAGGGATTGAACTCAGGCCCTTGCGCTTGCCAGGGAAGCGCTTATTCTATTGAGCCATCTCCTGGCCCTGTCAGGTCTTTAAGTGAACCAATCCTTGAGGCTGATCTACATCAGGAATTCTTAATTTTTAGTGTGTGGTACTGAGATCGAACTCAGGATCTCGTGCTTGCCAGGCTGGTGCTTATACCACTGAATTAATATCCATGGCCCCTGGAATTCCTGATTAGGGAGAAAGCAAATGGTGCTGATGGCAAGTTACATCAGGAGTGGACCTGCTAACTGAGGAAACAGTTACCACTGCGGACGGATGAGGTGCAACAGTGGCAGCCTCATTAGTTAAGCCTTGTCATAGGAAGGAAAAAAGGAAACTGGGAATAAAGCAGAAACAAACAGCTTGGAGCCGTATCATAGAGGGCTTCAGGCCACACTAAAGCGTGAGGAAGTTTGTAGGCAATAAAAAATTTAAGGAATTTTAAGGAGGGCAGTGAGCTAATGAGTGGTGCTTTGAAAAGGTCAGCTCTCAGCAGCCTGAAGTAGAACTGTGAGATTGAACGCAGGTCCCTGAGCTTGCCAGGCAAGCGCTTATTCTACTGAGCCATCTCCCTGGCCCTGTCAGGTCTTTAAATGAACCAAGTAGAGGTGCACAGCCTAACACAGAATCTACAGTAATGTGGAGGATGGGAGTGAGGGACCTGAACCACATGGAACACCTCAAGGACACGGAATTTGTCTTATCTATCACTTACTGTATTCCTAGTGCCTGGAATACCTGTGTTTACCCCTTTGAGTAAACTAGAAGTAGACAATCCACTAGGGAAATGTGACACTATTGAGATTATCCATGGAATCTGTAATTCAAAGAAGAAAAAATAATCTAACCAAGTGTTCTCTGAGTTGGTTAAGAATGGAGTACAGGGCATTTACAAAAGTCTCACAGTTCATATGCATGTGAGTGATTTTATTGCATATTTCTTTGTTTTAGAACAGGGACTGGGATAGAAAGAATAATAAAATTTGTGCTTCTGTTTTTGTTCAAAGGCCTGTGGCTTCAAAAAGGTTAAGAATTATCTATTCTAATATACACATTGGAGGATGGGTTTTTCTAATACTCTATGACAGCTGCTATTACATTTTTAACAGAACTGACATATTCAATAATCTAAAATGTGAAGACTAAACTACAAAAAAAAGACTGAAGTACAATACAGTAGTACAACCACTTTGTGGTTCGACTTTCACGGACTCACTGTTTTGTGGGTTTTCAACAAATATTAATCTAAATTATTTATCATGGATTTTTTGCTACATCGTGGGAGTTTGAGATAATTTAATGTACATGTATTTATATGTGCAGTATTTGTGGTTTTAATGATTTTTCCCTAAAAAAATT
>NW_004524643.1:3328862-3331218 GCF_000260255.1 Octodon degus
TTAGTTAGTCCTCGAGATCCTGCTTTCCTTTTACTTGTATTGTAACTTTCTATTTGTCTTTCTTCTTTTGAGTTCTTATGAAACCCAGTGTTCTTAAAGAAATTATGAAATAACTTTAAATTATTAAGGTGTCAGAGTGTCACCACAGGACTCCACAGCCAGCTAAAACTCAAAAAGAGGTAGGAGGAAGAGTTCACCAGCGCCCATGTTCATAGTTTGTAACAGCTAAATCTTGGAAGTAGCCTCAATGCCCACCCACACACGAATGAATAAAGTGTGGTACATACACAACGGACCACTACTCTGCCATGAAGGATAAACTTCAATCATTTGTAGGAAAATGGATGTACCTTGAGAACATACATTACATGAAATAAATCAGACATACAAGCTTAAATATTGTATGGCTTCTCTTATATGACAAGATCAAATATAAGTAAGGAACAAGATAACAGATAATAGGAAAAATAGGAATAGATCTTCTGCAAGGAAGGAGACAAAGGGAGGGGTGGGAAGGGAGGGAGGGGAGGAGAAGAGCATTTAGAAAAATAATTAAGATGTATTACATAGGGCTGGGGAGATAGCTCAGTGGTCTAAGTGCCTGCCTGGCAAGTGCAAGGACTGAGCGGGGTTCAATCCCCAGCACTACATGCCATGCTGGCCCTGCCTGGGTGTGCTAATCCTGTGCTGTTCCCAGGAATGGTGGCGCACGACTATAATCCCAGTGCTGGGGAGGCTGAAAACAGGAGGATCACTAGGAGTCCAAGGTGCATAGTGAGACCCTGTGCCAAATACACACAATTAAGCAAAAAAAAGTAATAGATACAAGAACTAACTCCCCTTAAGTAATGTAATCATCACGTACTGCAAATATGCAGTAATAAAAAACTTTTTAAAAATTAAAGATTTCAAGTAAAAATAAAATCCTTGCTATATAGCAATTAGATAACTGGTAAGATACAGAGTTGGCAGGAGGCAAAACTATGCTTTACAAGATCACCAAATTATTACTATTCACTTCCATTCTATTATATTACACTAATGTGGCTCTAAGCATCATAACAGCTGAAGCTCAGAAATGGAAGTCTCCAAGAGTCTCACCTTGGTGCAGACCACCCGTACAACCACTTTCCAAAAGGCAGAGGAATCAGAACCAGGTTGTACCTCAAAGAGAAGATGTTTTTCCTGGCCAGTGGCCACTTTAGCAGTTCTGAAAAGAGACAAGCACACCTGTTAATTTTATGAGAAGTCATACAAAAGTGCAGAACTATGACACCGGAGTCAAGAAACACTTTCAGATGGAAACACGAAGAAAAATACCAAGACAAAGAAGTAATGATCATAATAACTGCATTCTTAAAACACAGGAATGGAGAATTTTTAAACTTAGACATACAACTTAATTTCCAAGTTTTTTAAGTCAATAACTTTGTGGAATTATATTTATAAATCTTTTTGTCATATTTATACCTTGTCTTTAAATTTCTAGCAAAGAGCGTTAGGAGAAAAAACTCTAAAAAATTGGGACTTAAAAGGTTTAGCTGGTTTCACTTACTGAGATTTTGACAACTGCCTCAGATATAAAGTGTAAAAATATCTTGTTCTTGTCTGAGTCCTGTTTAAGCAATGCTGAAGTATCTCTTTGAAAGTTTTTGTTTTTTTTAGATAATTTGGAGCTTGATCAAGTAAAACAAATGATTGGAGACATTAAATATAGCTTAAGGGCCACAGGATTCTAACACAAAAATATAACATTTTTAGAGCATAATAACTCAGTATCAGGTTATCAACACCAATTTAAATCAGTTCAAAGATATTTAAACACTACAGTTTCCTTTTATCATTTTTAGCATTTCTTTCTAAGCACCCATAAAGATATCATGTTCAACAAATTGACTTACAGCTAAATAAAATAAGGCCATTAAAAATAAAACAACAAGTCTTAGGAAAAAAAGTCTTCCCGTAAAAACAGTTCAGCCAGTCCAGTTTCTAGTTCTTGCTTCCCAACTACAAACCCACACTTCTGTTATCAGAGGGCACTGCACTGGGAAGGGCCAAATTCCACTCACGGAAGTTGGTCCACTTCGTCTTACCAATCAATACTCTTGGGTTACCTTTTACATAGCCACCACATAATGCAAATCTCAAGGGGAAAAATAAAATGAAAAAGAAAGACTTACACATCATTGATTTCAGCTACTCTCCCAAGAAATTCTTCATAAGTTAAGGAGCTACTTTCTCGAACCAATGTGACATGTTTTGCTACTTTTTCTGGTAACTTGTTAATAACCAGCTGTGTCTGATCTGAAATTTGCTGTCCCATGATGAAATGATGTTTTGTAGAATCCAGGAAAAG
>NW_004524643.1:3332543-3333136 GCF_000260255.1 Octodon degus
GTCAATAAAGATCAATAATTTGTTGAACTGACTTTAAAATTTAAGCACAAAACATTTACTGTATTTAATAACCACTTACTTTAAAGCCTTTTATTTTTGCAGAACCGGGGATTGAACTCAGGTCTTTGTGTACTTTAAAGTCTTGAAAGATATAATTCTATGTACTGTGGCTAGACAAGAGTTAGATTAATGTATTCTAGACAGTTATTTTCTGCTGGTAAATAATGATTAACCAGAAGACCAAGTGTTGAGATTTTTAGTATTTTTAGGACAGTTTGTCTATGATAATATATTCAATAAGTGTATGTGATAATCCCTATTCAATACAAACATCACTATTAGTGATAGCACTATAGCAAAGTCCTCACATTTGTTAATCACCTCTTCTAAGCACTTTATATGCTTTCAGATTCAGCTATCTAAACTTTTAAATAGCCATTTTATAGGTGAGGAAAAAGGACAGTTGTAGGTACAGGCATAGTTAAAGTACCTTTTCCAGAGTCATATAGTAACTTTTTCCCAGGTTTGAAAGATAAAAGTAGGAAATGAAAAATGTACTATAATTTAAAATTTTTGACTCACCTCAAGAAATT
>NW_004524643.1:3333579-3348978 GCF_000260255.1 Octodon degus
TTATTTTTGTGGAACCCGATCAAACTCGGGACCTTGTACTTGCCAGGCAGGCACTTATACCACTGAGCTATCTCCCTGGCCTAAGTTTTAAAATACAGTGACCAAGGTGTGAAAATTTTGCTTTTGGTATTGAAGTTTAATGTACTATAGTTGAGGTTTATTTTTAGTTACTTTAAATATGTGAAAAGTACAATGTAACAAAAACTCCTAAATTACCACTTTGAATCTGAGCCTACTTGGCAACAATAAATATCACAGTAGAGATGTAAATAAAAAGAAATTAAGGAAGACTTCGGCTACTAAAAATGTTTTTCAAAGCAAAATTGTATATTTTAAATACAGACAAACAGACTTATAGCAACTATATCCAAAGAGAAGCAATTAAACAAGCTGCTTAGAGGATAAGTCCGGGTCATTCACAGTTGGTGATTTCTAAATGTCACAAACTAATAACATCCCAAATCACCATGGCATTGTGCACTTCTTCTTAAGAAAGGACAGTTTTCAAAAACAAAACAAAACAAAAAAAAGCCCTCAAACTTATCCATATTACAGGATATATGAGAATGAAAGTCCTTCCCAGAAAGGCAGTAGCTGCGCTCTGACACTTCCTACATACACACACATTAAAACTATATACTGGCGTCATTTCTCTTGCTTCATCCATAGCTGTAAAAATATTCGGCGCAAACAGCTGCAGATGAGTGTTAGGGATTGTCTCAGTTACTTTTCTTTTGTTGCTGGCACAAAATACCTCACACCCAGAATCAAGGAAGGAAAGGTTTATTTAGCTCACATTTGGGGGAAGTTTCATTTCAGTCCATACTTGGCTGGCTCCAAGGCAGGGTGGCAAAAGGCAGAGGGCAGCTGTCTCAGTTACTCTTCTCTCATTGCTGGGACAAATACCCGACACCCAAAATGAAGGAAGGAAAGGTTTATTTAGCTCACAGTTACTGGAGGGTTCAGTCTATAGTCAGCTGGCTCCAAGGCAGAGTGGCACATGGCAGAGGGCAACCTTTCATGGCAGTGGCAAAAAGCAAGAGCACAGAGAGTAGCAGCAGCTTAAGCAGCTAGCTTCTCTTCCCACCTTACATTGTGATGCAAATTTCCTGCCCCAGGGTAGGTGCAGCATGCACACCCACAGCATCCACACTAATCAATCACAAACTTCAGAAGCTGCCCCATGACTGGATGAGGCTTTGGGGGGACACCTAGACACAAACCATAACAGCAGCAGTTGATGGTGGTGGAAAACAGTGAAACAGCAAGAGCAGAAAAGCAGGAGCAGAGGCAAAGAGCAAGCATTCCCTTCTTTATACTGAAGTCAGGCTATTGGGGTGCAGCACTCACCCCCATAATCCCAGCCTTGGATCATGAACTACAAGTCCACCCCATGACTACATGAGGCTTTGGCCAGTGGGGGGGCACACCTAGATACAATCCATAATAAGGATTTATTCTTACATGGTTATTTAAAAAAATCAGAGTATCTGTGTTGGATGCTCCTGTGAGCCATCCAGGAGCATCCAACACAGTGGGAAAGACAGTAATCACACAAGAACGCATACAATTACAAACTGAGAAATATGAAATCAAATACGTACAGGTTGTTATGAAAACCTATAAGAGGGGGACCTGACCTAGTCTAGTCTTGTGTCAGGGAAGAAGTCCCTGGGCAAACATCTGATTTGAGTTGAGGACAGTAAGGGTTTGCGAGAGGGAGAGATGGGACACGGTAAGTGAACTTTGCAGGCTGAGGTTACAGAAAGTGCCTGAGATAGGAGGCATCACGGCACTTCTGAGGTGGTAATAAAACAAAACAAAACAAAACAAAAAAAGGCAGAGAGGCAAAAGGAAAGGGTAGACTGGCACCAACAAGTGGGACACTTAACATTTTTATTGATGACCTGAAGAAGACAAGATTGTATTGCCTGCCTGCCCTGTCTGTGGAGGTCCAAAGTTGGAGTAATATTCACTATTTTAAGACTAGAATAGGTACTGACTTGCTAAAAATTAAATTTAATACTACAAAAAGTTAATTCTTATGTTTTTTTGGCGGAACCGGGGATTGAACTCAGGCCCTTGTGCTTGCCAGGCAAGCGCTTATTCTACTGAGCCATCTCCCTGCCCCTGACTATATTTTGAAAAGCCAAATGCACAAAAGCACCTAGCATATGGTATCAGAATAAATTCTTCCAGAAAAGCACTTAAGCCTTTTTATGTACTTAACATCAGTTAAAACAGGAAAGGTCCAAGGTTTTTCAGCAAACAAGTCAACAGCATAATGGAGCATTAATGACCCTAAAGTAATCTTGGACTTATTAAAAGCAGATGTTCAGGGCAAGGAGAACTAGCTCCTTTTGCTCTGTAATGGTTTGACCATGCTGAGGGTCTAAGCAGTAAGAATTTTAAGGGGTATTAAATCAGCAAATATTCCAGCTATCACGTGTCTAGAAACAAAACAAAGTGACTTATCCTACGATAGCACAGCTTGTTGAAAATATGGCACAACAGTTTGTTCAAATATTTGAAGAGCTGTCATGTGGAAGAGGAAGCAAGCTTTATATTCCACAGCTAGAGCCAAATGGCCAGTAACATAAGTTAGAGAGGCAGACCAGTTTAATATAGCAATGTCTCAACATCCAGAGTAGAAAGGGTAGGTGTAATGTTCACTGATGTATGCAAATGTTTAGGTAAAGATAAAAGGTTCATTTCATGAGTGGAATAAAAATTTTTGCCTGAGAGGGTAGTGAAGTAGTTAATCTCTAACCTACTATAGTACTCCAAATTAAATTTAAGCTTCCTCAATTTCCCTGTATCAACTCAATCAAAATCCAGTTAAGGGTTTTTGTTTTCCCAATAACATTCTTATCAACCAGACTGAAATACATCCACAATGATTAACAGAGAAAAAAAAGACATGTTAGAAATACAACCTCAATATTTAATGTAAACTTGTAATGATAATCTAATCAACATATAGGCTGAGGCAGGAGGATAGCTGAGAGTTGGAGGCCAGCCTGGACTACGAAGTGAGTCCAAGGCATTTTTTTAACCTGGTACCTACTTTTATTTTATTTTTAATGTATTTAGCACATACAGGGTGTACCGGGTCTCACTGCATAGATCAGACTCCTATTTTCAGCCTCCCAAGTACAGGGATATCAGGCACCTGCCACCACGCCCAGTATCACTCTCCTTCTCAGCAGGCCCTGGGGGTGGGGTCAACAGGCAGGCCCAGGGATTGAACCTCTGGCCCTGAGCCTGCTCGCAGGCACTTTAACCCACTGAGCTATTTGGCTGGCCCTCAGCCCTCCTACTTTTATACAATAAAGTTTATTGTGTTAGGCTGCATATTTGCTTCTTTTCCTTTAATTGCACTTCGTACCCAGGATATCTTATTAGTGTCTCCTTGCATTAAAATGTAACATGATGCCAGGGAGGTAGCTCAGCAACATAAGTGCCTGCCTGGCAAGCGCAAGGTCCTGAGTTTGATCCCCAGTACAAAAAAAAAAAAAAAAAAAAAAAAAAGTAGATGTAACATTATTTAGAGACTACGTAAGCACAGGAACAGTGACTCTCAAGAGTTCAGAAGGAAAGGCCTTAAATTTACAGCTTATTTTGGAAACAATAAAAGATTGATAAATACATCCATGTCTAGTGTAAAAATACAAATTACAAACAACTTACATACCAGGAGTATAAATTCATGAAAAGTCTGTTAGCACCATCCTAAAGTCACCCGCCACAGCTTTTTCTGTCACAGCACATTCCACCCATTGTCTGTTCCCCTCCATGATTTCTTCCCGCTATTTAGCTGTGATCTTGCTTCCAGAAGATACACAAGACATAATATTTTCTGAATGATCAGGGTAAATACTGTTGACAACTTTTGGGTTACTCTTCACTTGGAATTCTTTTGACTCGTTATTTTGTTCAGGCATCTATTAGCACTTATGTGGAAGGAAGTAGAAGTTAACGGAAGGAGAAATGTAAAATTATAAAAAGTAATTATAAATGTTTATGGAAATTGGGAAATAGTAATTATTTGATATCAACAAGTCGGGGAGATGGCTCAGTAGAATAAGTGCTTGCCTGGCAAGTAGTGCAAGGGCCTGAGTTCAATCCTCAGTTCCACAAAATAAAATTAAATAAATAAATAAATAAATAAATGATATTAACAAAATGCTTTCTTCTAAATATACTTAACAGTAGTATATCCTATAGGAAGTTTGCAAATCACTGTCATAAAATCCAGCAAAAGTCAAATCAGTAGAGATTTCTTAAAATAACCAGCAGTTCTCAAATTATCATGTTACCTAGAACATAGTCCTTCCTAGCAGGATAGAAATGTGCTTTCAAAAAACACTTCAAGGGCCGGCCAAATAGCTCAGCGGATTAAAGTGCCTGCAAGCAGGCACAGGAGCTGGGGGTTCAATCCCTAGGCCTGCCAAGCTGGCCCTGCTCCCAGGGTGTGCTAAAACAGCGATTGAGACTGGGTGTGGTGGTCCACACCTGTAATCCCAGCTCTTGGGAGGCTGTAAACAGGAGATTCACTAGAGTCCAATCTAGTTGTGAGACCCTAAACACCCTGTACACCCTTCCCTAAAATACAAAAAAAAAACAAAACAAAACACTTGAAGGGTTTTCTGAATAAAGAACTGTTATTTTGAAACTCACTAGAACATCAAGGATTCCAAAAATGCCACATTCTCAGTGGGTGGTACAGTTATCACTTTTAAACAAATACATTTTTATAGTTGAAATATTCCTTATAAAAATGTAGCAATCACTGATGGATAACTGCTAACCCAGTAAACCCACAAAAAAAAACTGAAAATTTAAACTATAATTTATTCATAAAGGAATCAAGTGAAATTGAAAAGTCTCCAAGTACCATAGAATAAGTAGTTGACAAGAATTTAGAAACTCTCTGACATACAACAATTTTTTTTTTTTTTTTTTTTTTTTTTTTTTTGAGACAGGGTACTTTCTATGCAGTTCGGACTCCTAGGGGTCCTCTTGTCTCAGCCTTCCTAATGAGAGGATTATAGGCATGCACCAACATGCCCAATTTCAAGGCCAGCATAGTGTGCCTGGCATTCCCAGCACAGCAGTGCTGGGGATCAAAATCTGGACCTTGTGCTTGACATGCAGGTGCTTAGGCTGCCAGTTATCTCCTCAACCCCCAACAAATTCTGTATCAAATTCATTTATAAAAAAGGTATTTCTCCTGCTTAGGCAGAAGCAGGGACCAGGGTTCAATCCCCAGCGTGCCATGCCAGCCCTGCTCCTGGGGTGTGCTGAGGTAACCCCAGTAATCTATTAGACTAAGTACTACAGCTAAGTCCCTAAGGATACTATTTATTTTCATTGCTTACTCAAACTGTCTTTGAGTAGGTATCAGCTATTTTGCAAGACAGGAAATGAATAACTGTAACAGATCCAGAATGAAACAAATAGGCTATTCTAAGGGCCAGTCAGATGGCTCAGCAGACTAGTGCCTGCTTAGGCAGAGCCCAATGGCCTGGACCCTCAGGCGCGCTAAAATGGCAATTGAGACTGGATTGACACTAGGTGTGGTGGCATGCACCTGTAATCACAGCGCTTGGGAGGCTGAAAACAGAAGAATCATCATGAGTCCAATCTACATAGTGAGACCCTGTAGACACTGTCCTAAAATACAAAAAAACAAAACAAAAAAAAAACAAAAAAAACAAAGGCTATTCTGCAATCAAAGCGCTTATTTTAAAAAATCAAGACTACAGCATTGTATTAAGAATCATGTGGGGGAAGAAAGAATCAAGTGGGTTTCTAACAGCATGAGTGTGCTTCTGAAATGCTTTTCTAAATATTTAGGAAAATGACACTAAACTTGCAAAACTTCTCTTTGGACATTCTCTCCTTTTCAGAACAAGAAGGGGAAAGGAAATGTGTACTTAGACAAGAACCAAAGAGGGATCCAATTCATTTACATCAAACAACAAAGAACTAACAATTTTTTTTGCGATATGGTCATACTTGGGAGGAAAGTATTTAGAATCCGAAGCCAGGCAACACAGAAAGGGAAAAATTATTTTTGAGTTGTGAATTATGAAAGCATCACTTCTCAGAGGGGTGACTTCCAGGTGAAGGCGACTAATTATGGCTCAGGAGCTGATCAGCAGCTCATGCCCCAGGCAAAATTCTGGATATATGAAGCTGCCTTTATAGCAAGAAGAACGGGTGGGGCTGAACGGCAACCGGACTTTGTGCTGTCGACGTGAGAATTAGAAACAACTAGAAGTGCGGCTGGGGTGGGGGTGGGGAGAGAAATTAAAACGCTGGACAGCGCGGAACAGACGGGGATCTTGACAACCAACGTACACTGCCACTTGATTAGCAAGGGGGCGGGGGATCAACGTCAACAGCACCCAGCAAAGCCCGCGTGGCAGAGCAGGGTGGGCTTCTTAAGACAAGGACTCGGCTCTGCGCCGGAGCCCCTTCTCGCGGGGCTGAGCCCAACGGCTCGCTCCTGCGTCGTCGCCCGCGTCCTCCCCAAGGAACCTGCAGTTTTCACCAACCCCAAGCCCGGCGGCCCACGGACTGCGCCGGCGGCAATATTCAAAACGGAGTTTTAGGCTCCCGGAGGAACACCTCTCTCCCCGCTTCCAGCACCATCCCCGAAGAGGGACCCACCGCCTCGTCTCCGACTACCCTGAAGCCGCCGGATGGAGGCGGCGCCCGCGGCGGGGCCTCCCGAGCCGGCCCCGCGCCCCAAGCCGCGGCCTGGAAAGGGCAGCCGGGCTCGGCGGTCACGGCCGAGGGCGTGCAGCGGCGGACACGGCGGGAGGACGGCGCTGCGGAGCTCACCACAGGTTCACGGCATCGTGGTCCCGACTGCAGCAACGCCGCTCCACCGGCCGCTCAGGGCCGCGGGCAGAGCCGGGGCGGTGGGCGACACAGTCGCACTTCAGTGACGCAAAGCCCCGCCCCGCGGCGCGTTGCCCGGCAACAGCCCCTGGCTCCGCCCCGACGTGGAGCCCCGCCCCTCCGGCGCCTTGTCTACTGACAGTAGAGCACCGCACGCCGGAGCTTTTTGGGCGCCCAGGGATGGTGACCTAGGCCAAGGGCCGGACTCTTCCGGACAGCTCCAGCTTGTCATGGAGGCCACATTGCTAAGGCTGGTTTGGCCGAGGCTTGGATTCCAAGCCACCTCCTAAGCCTCCAACCTCTCTTGGATCACAGATGGCGAGGCGGAGATTATCTTGTTTCTCTGTGCTGAAATGGGATGGGATGGACTGTGGTTACCTGTGGGGCTGCTAGTAAGAAAGAGAATTTCGAACGTGGATAGCACACAGGGGCCCGAAGGGTAAGCTTTGATTGTTAGGTTTTTCGGCGGCGCAGTAAAGAGACAGGAAGGATGAAAGAAGCCTTTATTAACGCCAAAGACACGGGAAGGATTGAGGGCACAGGGGGGGAGATCCTCTGACCAGAGACAAAGAAAGCTGAGGCTGTGATGGTCCTTGGCTAGGGAAGGAGCTTGAGGGGCAGGTTTAGTGACACCTAAGGAGCTGACGGGGCCTCTCCTGTGTGCAGGGGAGAGGTGAGAGGAAACTGTATCCAGGAGTGGGTTGGGGAAAGAAAGGGGAAGCGGTCACTGAGAGGATAAACTGTTGTTTTGGGGCTCCAGCCACGTTAGATGACCACCGTCATGATGCAACAATTCATACTAGGGCCAGAACCTATACTAATAGATGATAGTTGCAGTTAGTATTGTAGGAACACATGTTGGCCATTTTATTGCTTTTCAGGACATTGCAATCAATAGTTCTTAAGCATCTGTTGTGTTCCAGATACTGTATTAAGGCATGTTGCAGGCACTGCTTTTCTTTAAGTAGTTTGCTTAGAGTTACGCAGCCACAACACAGCAGAGCAAAGATCTAAGCCAAGGGCAGGCTGACACTATTGCCTCCATTCTTAGCAGCTAAGCTAAATTGCCAAATTAAACTTGTTGATGTTTGGACACTGATAGCCATCTTTTATCAGACGTTTTGGTATAGGAAAAATATAACTAGATGTCAGTGTGCTGAGTTTATGATTCCAGAACACAGAGAAATGAAGTCGCAAACCAAAGAAGTGAGTTAGGAGAGTTTTATTGAAGGCAAGAAGGGAAGGCTAGCTCTTAGACTCTCAGGAGGGGTCCTGAGGAAGGTGGCTGTTGAGCCCTCTTCCTCAATGTTGAGGGATAATTTATACAATAAAGTCCCCATGTGGGTACAATATATATCAAACTAAAATCAACATATAGGATTATAAGTACAGCTGCCTAGCTAATGTTGATCCAATAGAGACATGTAGCAGAGTATGTGAAAAGAATAAAGATGTTTTCTGGGCAACAGATGCCTATTTGGCCTGCTGGACCAAATGGTGCTAATCACAGTATAATCTCAAGTTATTGTTTGCCCTTTAGGTAAGCAGTGTAGGCCTGGCCACTGGGTCTCTATCTTGAGGCCTGACCTTCTTCAGATGCACCTCCAGCCACACTTTTTTTTTTAAAACTGAGGATTGAACTCAGGCCCTTGCACTTGCCAGGGAAGCGCTTATTCCACTGAGCCATCTCCCTGGCCCCCAGCCACAATTCTGATGGCTTTATGTTTTTTGCTGACTTCCTTGAGAGCCCCATCCCTCTCTAACTGTATATTAATTTCTCACTTGGCTGCCTATAATAATTTATAGGTTCACTAGATGAACAATTAATCCGGACTTCTAATTACAGATCATATTTATTGACCATTTACTATATGCCAAACACTGTTCTAAGGACTTTAAAATCCTAATTTAATCTTCACAACAATTTTGTGAGGCAGGTAATAATAATTTCATTTTACCAGTGAAGAAACAGGCTTTAAAAAGTCAATTAATTTTTTTCAAGGTCAAAGGAGTAAGGAGCAGAGCCACACTGAAACAAGCTGACTGACCCCTGAGCCTGTGTTTTTAACTCATTTTAAACTGCCTGGTAAGAGAGTAAGACCTCCATCTACCTTTACACCAATGTCTCCCTGACAAACAGTGCAGTGCCCAGCCAACAGTAGTTCAGACTTTGAATATTTAATAAGTATGCAAACAATGAAAAGACAAAGGACTTAAAAATGATGTATAAATGAAGGCCAGGGAGGTAGTTCAGGGACCTACTTAGGCAAGCTCAGGGACCAGGGTTCGATCCCCAGTGCCAGCCCTGCCCCTGGGTGCCCTGAGCCAGCCCCTGAGACTGGGTGTGGTGGTGCACACCCACCTTCCAGTGCTGGGGAGGCTAAAAACAGGAGGATCACTACAAGTCTGAGTTGCATAGTGAGACCCTGCACAAGATACATTTTTTTTAAAAAAGAGAGAGATGTATAAGCAATTAGTAAATTCCAAAAAAAAAACTCTAATGAAGTTCAACAAGGTCCTATTGAAGTAATTCCCCAACCTGTTAGAAGTCAGATGTTAGTTAGGACAGGTATACAACTGCATTCTCTTAATTCAGTGGATAGAGAGATTTGTTCTAATAGTGTTTGTAGACAGGATATCATGTCAGCATCTTATACAAAGAGTAACCACTATGACAGCAATATGCAATGTATGAATTATTGAAACCGCTAGTAATTGGTTTTGAAACTGTCTCATTGCTATTTGTTTCTCAATAAAATTGTTTAAAAAAAAATAAAGAAGTCAGATGTGCCAAGTTCATGCCAAGTTGATGTCTTCCTATATTGAAGAATGGATTAAAAAATAAAAATAAAAAAAAAGAATGGATTCAAGGACAAAGGAGGTTTTGTAAGAAAGGTACAAAGGAGGTTATGTGGTTATGTAAGAGAGATTTATTGAGACAAAGCGAGCTTTGGGTGGGATAGATATGTTCACTTCCATGTTTATAAGTTTCATTGATGTGCTTATTTCAAAACTTTTCAAGTTGTTCACTCACATCATGTGTAGTGATTGTGTGCAATTATAAATAAAATCAAAATAGATGTAGGTAATGAAATTTCATTTTATTTTTTGCTTAATGCATTGTTTATTGTTATCTTTCAATTATTTACTCAGAGTACAAAACATCAGCAAACAATTGCTCAAACAATATTATCACAAACCTCTTTTTGTAATGAACTGAGAGAAATTAGTAGTATAACAACCTGAGATAGATAGATAGATAGATAGATAGATAGATAGATATTCCCCCTTTTGCTTTTCCCTTCCTTCTTTTCTCCATTCCCCCAACCCAGTTTCTTTTTCTTTTTGAAGACTTTTCCCATTTTATAATATCTATTATACATTTTGAAACTTTCTTACTCTTTCAGCTTCTCACACTAGGGAGACAATGTAATGTTTACACACTTGTGTCTGGTTTATTTCACTGATGACTATGGTCTCCAGTTGCATCCATTTACTTATAAAGGTCTCCAGTTTATCCTTCTTTAAGGCTGAGTAATACTCTGTTATATAAAAAGACCACTTGTTTTTAGCCATTCCTTAGTTGATGGGCATGTGGGTTGTTTCCAAGGTGCTACAATTGTGTGCTACAAACATAGGTGCACATACATCACTGTGGCATGATGTTTTTAATTCTTCAAGGAAAATACTCAGAAGGGGAATAGCTGGATCAAATGGGACTTCCAGTCTTTTTGAGGAATCTCCAAACTCACTTCCACAGTGGTTATACCAGTCTGCATTCCCACCAACAGTGCAGAAGGGTTTCTTTTCCCCTACAGCCTCTCCACCATTTGTTATTGCTTATTTTTTGATAAGAGCCATGCTTCCCATGGAGTGATGGAATCTCAGCATTGATTTAATTTGCATTTCTTAAATTACCAGATATTTTTAAAAATTAATTTTTATTAATTAAAATTTTTTAAAAATTAATCTTATTGAGAAATAAATAGCAATGAGACAGTTTCAAAGCCAATTAGTGGGACAGTTTCAATAATGAATACATTGCATATTGTTGTCTTTGTAGTGGTTATTCATAGTACAAGATGCAGACATGATAGCCTGTCCAAAAAGTATCAGTACAAATCTTTCTTCTCATTGAATTAAGAGAAAGTAGGTGTATATCTATCCTATTTTGCATTTTTTGTGTATTTATTTGCTGTTTATATTTTTTTTCATCTGAGAAATGTGTATTCATCTCAGGTGCCCATTTTTGGATTAGGTCTTTAAATTTGAGAGGTCTGATTTTTTTGAGTTCTTTATATGTTCTTGATAGTAATCTTTTATCTGAGGAACAGCTGGCAAACACTTTTTTGCCACAGTGTGAGTTATCTTTTTATTCTGTTGGTGGTTTCTTTTGCTGTGCAAAAGATTTTCAGTAAGATGAGATCCCATTTGTGGATTCTTTGTGATAGATTCTGTATGGTCAGGGTTTTATGAATAAAATCTTTGTCCACAAGAATTTCTTCAAGAGTTTTACTATGCACAAAAAATACCATTTTTGTGATTCAGCACAAAAGGGTATACAAAGGGGTTGAGGAAGAATTAGGTATTCCACTTCCTACGGGGAACTTCTGTCTTCACAGCCGACTTGGACTTCATCTCCTGGCTTTCGGCACAGACTCTTTGATCTCTGGCTCGGATCCTTCAGCTTTCCATCACAGACTCTTCAGCTTCTGTTGCAGATTCTTCAGCCTTCTGCTGCACACCCAGTGGCCAACTGATAGAGACTTGAACAGAACACTGCCGAGAGCTTGGTAGTTAAATTTTAAGAGACCGTGTTTCAGCCTAATCTGAGCTTGGTAACTACAGAAAATCACTCTGAAAATTGTCTACCATTTCACACAATGGAACTAGTCCTTTTGGTGGTAAGTACAATGGAGCTTGGACTAAAGGAGAGACTATACTAGGAGGATATTTTAAAAATGTTATTAACTTAGTATCATTAATAACAACACTAGAGTGTTCCTTCTCAGTATAACAGCATTATTTTTACCCTTGTAGTACAGTTAGAAACAGTGGATTTGAGGAGGTCACTACCTTCTATCTGTTTAATTTTACATAGCCATTCCTCTTTCCATTGTCCTAAGAGAGGTAGAAAATAAAGTAACAAAATCTTAGGAGAGCTCTGATGCTCTAGTTGAGAGCTCAGGCTTGTTCAGTCTCCTGCGCTGACCCTGCAGTCGCCCTTTCCCTACTGCTACCTCACTAAGGTTCATAAATATGTGCTACATTTCCTGAGAACGTCATGAAGGTCTGAGTGAATTCTGGGATAAGCGTGTGTGTGGAGAGCTCCTGAGATGGCACAGTGCCCTGGCATCATTCCTGGCAATCACACCTAGAGATGCGGGGGAAGTCCCCTGGGCTAAGGTCCATATCCTTTAAATTCCAAAAGGCTGACTTGTTGGGGGCTGCTGTCACTACTTCTGTGTCCCGTGACCCAGACCCACATGCGGCTCTCTGTTCTCCTGTCATCCAGCACCACTTTTCTGTCTGTGCCATATCTTTTGTCAATACAAAGTTGCCCTGAGCACAACTTTCCATGATCTTCAATGAATGTAGCTGCTTATCACATGCTACTGCGTGTACTCTGGGCAGTTCTTTGCTCATTGTATACAAGAGCCTGGGCTATACCTACCCACTACATGGTAACACTTGTACAAACATAATGAATGAATTAGAATGCAAAACAGAAAAAGAAGACTGGGAGGTAGCTCAACAGCATAAGCATTTGCCTAGCAAGCCCAAGAAAGATCCTGAGTTCAATCCCCAATGCCAAAATAAATAATCTTCTTATAAGTGGGATACTTTTGTAATGAGCCTTGTAATTTATTACAGCAAGCTAGATTTCATAGTTCATATTAGTATTTTCCAGTAATAAAAATGTCGAGAGGCTTTCATAAAATTATAGTAAACATAGTCCAGTAGTGAAGACCAGGAAACTTTGACTTTTGAAGCACTATACTTTTTTCTAGGAAGGTATGTCCGTATCTAACATCTCCTATTTTTTTGTAAGGTCACTAAACATCTGTGACAGGGCTGTGGGAATTTTGGAGGGAAAGTGTGAATGGTTATGAACTGTAAACATTTTAACTTCCTGTATGTCATTCATAAAATCATAAAGCTGAAAGAACTGAATTCTCTGGTTCCTTTTGATGAGGAAATTGAAATCCAAAGATGGGAACTGGTTCACCCTAGGACTGCAGAGCAAGTTTACTAAGTTGGGTTAGAGTCCAGACTTCCTGTTCACTAGTCTAGAGTGCTTTTCCTCACAATATGTTACTGTTTTTAATTATATCAGAGGGACAGCTCATCATCCACAGTGAAGATTAAAGCTTCATTTCCTAGGATGCTGTTCTTAGAGGTTTCTATGACTCATTGATCCTTTCTTTCTGGCTGCTTCTATTCAAACTTTGTCTCCAGTTCTCTTTTTATTTTTAAATATTTGAGGAGCTTGTACATTCACAGTTTTAATTATCATGGATATGTAGATGACTTTCAAATTATCATTTGTCAACTGATGCATTTTCAGTTGTTAACTTTCATTAATAGTCTAATCCCGTATTTCCATATTTATGGATTATAGCTCCCAGAGGAACCAATGTACCCCAGGAAGCGCACCATAACTCACCATTTTCCTTAGGCATGGCCTCAGGATTCCAGTGCATCAGTGTGCATGTTAGCAACAGCAACTGCAGAGGTGGCAGCAGGTGGAGAAAGACTTTTGTGGCTGCCGGAGGAAAGGGTGGGACAGGTATCACCTGGAAAAGTAGCATTGTTAGGTGGTAGATGCCACCAAGGATATTACCAGAGAGGCAGCAGCACAGTCTGGCAAAGTCAGCAGTGCCTGCGGGCAGGAGAGTGCCTAGCGGGTACAGAAGCAATGCTTTGTAGAGCACGGACCTGGGAGAACCTGGGAGACATGGTGATACCCAGCAGAAACAGTCACTGAGCTTGGTAGAAAATGGAAAAGACAAACAGAAATGATAGACATGCCTAGAAGAATGTTGGGAACCGAGAATTAGAGATTTGAGTCTAGGGAATCACCATGCTGCTCTTGTCCTGCCCTTGAGCCAGATTGGAATATGGAAATTCCCTGTTCTTTTCTGGTCACAGCTGAAAGTCTTAGGGACAATGATTGCTGTGGTGCTCACAGGGCAAGATAAGGACTTTCGTGGCCACTGGACCCTCTAAAGAGGATGAGGGGAGTGGCCAGATAGCTCAGCAGATCAAAGTTCCTGCTTAGGCACAAGCAGGGACCAGAGTTCAATCCCTGGCATGCTGTGCTAGGGGGCATGCTGAGATACTGATTGAGATGGTGTGGTGGTGCGCAACTATAATCCCAGCACTTGGGAGGCTGAAAACAGGAGGATCTCACTAAGAGTCTGATCTGTGTAGGAGGGCCCTATAGACCCTGTACTAAATACATAAAATAATAATAATAATAATAATAATAATAATAAAGGATAAGGCATCTGGGGAAACTACAGTTTCTTCATTGCCCCCCATTCTTGTCTTTGCAAGAATGCCTTGTCCTTGCAAGAATGCTTTGTCCTTCTCACAGGTCCACTATGACACCATCGTTGTTCCCGCTACCCACTGCCCTTCACCCATTGTTCCTGACTCAGATGTAATGAATAGATACCAAGATTCTGAGTGACTTGTGACCTTTTGCTCCCCAAGATCAACTGGTCATCCCAGATCCCTGCCTCCATCTTTCTTTTGTCTCTTGCTCTTTCCTCCCTGCATACGCCATAACTTCAAGCAAGGGACTCACTGCAAGGGTCTCCAATAACTAGCTCCCCATGATGGGCGCTAGGTATTAGTCACCCTTTCCACAGCACCAGTTGTCAGGGATGCCTGCGGTGAGCCACCAACCTCCTGCCGGGATTACAGTGCACAGTAGGAAAGAGAGAAAGGGTAAGAGATAAAATAGGTGTGGATGAACAAAACAAAAAGTAAACTTGAGATCCCAGCAAAACTGTCACCTGTAGAAAAGTCCTATGTAGTGAATGGAAAATCGCTGGGGCCTGAGCCTTCCAGGAAACTAGCCTCAAAGGAAGATAATTAGGCCCGTATTCCATTGCCTAGACAGATGGAACACACTGCAGCAGCCGTGATGGCAAGCATGGCCAAACCCTCACGGAGGAAAGTCAAGCAGCATGCTTCATCCCTCGTCTCCTCCAGGGCTGTCTAGCTAATTAGCTGAGGAGAGAGTTGTCCCTCCAATGCCTGACGTGGTGCAGCAACAGCACCCGGTTTTCCTGCCAGCGTGGGATGAGAGCCATTGTGGTAGGTCTGGCCCAGGGTGCTCCATGGTCACACGCATCAGAATGGCAGCCATAGGGTGTTTCTTCATTATCTAAGGAAAGATAAGCAAACCCTCACGCCCATGTTATCAGCATGGCAGCCCAGTCTGCTGACCTGTGTGAAGATTGCAGCGCAGGTCTC
>NW_004524643.1:3349773-3352118 GCF_000260255.1 Octodon degus
TGTATTTAAACCTTGCAATCAGAAGACATACATATTTTAGCATGATCATGACACCATTAATACATTTAAATGTCATCTTAGTATAGAACAGAGTGTCATATATATCATATATACTATATACATTTTATTTATTTTGTTTGTCTTTTTGAGATGGTCTCACTATGCAGTTCAGGCTGGCCCGAAACTTACACTGATCCTCCTGTATCAGCCTCCCAAGTGTTGGGATTTATATTTTTTAAAAGGCTATTATTTAACTGTGAATCTCATGTTGATTTAACATATATCTCTTAGCATATGTAGCTGGAACACAAGAAAAAGGCAGATATCTAAATCTAAAAGAAGGGCCGCTTGGTAGAATAAGCGCTTCCCTGGCAAGCGCAAGGACCTGAGTTCAATCCCCAGATCCACCAAAAAAAAAAGTAAAAGATTACCAGTGTAAACAATTCCAGTTTTACATTGTAGAAGACCTGTACATCAGAAGGCATGAATACACTTAATACAACATGAAATTATTAATAAAATTGTCATAGCTAGATGGAAAGTTTGTTTCTAATTTAGATTTATACTAAGAGCATCCCTTAATGAGATCTTCTTGTTTTATTTATAGAAAGCTTAAACTTTTGACAATGACAAAGTAAACATAGCCATTGCACACAGACAACAATATTTGTTGTATTTCTAAGACCAACTTTAACATTTTCACCAGCTGGCAACACACACAGAAGCATGCCCTCAATTTTGACAAACTTCATAAGTCAACTTAAGTTATAGGTGTTTTGAAATTCTAAGAAGCAAAAAGAAAAAAAAATTGTTTGATTCAAACAAAACAGCTATACCTGCAGTGTAAACACATACAAAACAATTTACCTATAAAATCAGAGTACATTGGATATATTTGGCCAAGTTGAATTATAATAATTCTTTTACAGTTTTTTTACGTGTGAAACTATAAGACTAGTCAGAACTTTTTGTAGGACAATGAATAGAGATCTTGTATAATAAGAATCAGAAGGAATTAAACCTTTTACACCTGGGAAGATGAGGACGGTTTATCAGATGGGCCTTAGGACAAGGAGATCTTTTAAATTTTTTTTTAAAGAAAGAGGACTTTGAGACATTTTGGGTTTTCTCTGAAGTGCTGATTAGGCTATATTTCAACCTATTTTGAAAATCTGTATCCCTAGTATCTATAATACATTTAACTCATCAATTGTCTGTACCCTTCATCACTCATTAGAAGTCAAGGAGTCAATATTTGATTTAAGCATAATGTTATAGCTCCAATAAGCACTGCAAAACTGAAACCATCTTTTTAGCATTAGGTGTTGTTGTTGTTTTTTTTTTTTTTTCCTATGTACTATATTTGTTAACTTTTATGTTGTATTAAGAGTTTCTGGATCTACAAAGACCTTCTATCTAGAACATAGAAAGAATTTTAAAAAATCAGGCCCCCCAAATTCAAAGATGCAATCCAAAAATCGGCATCTGAGATGTATATATACTTCTCAGGGGAAGAAATACAAATGACAAGTAAATATACGAAAAAAATATTCAACATCATTGGTCATTCAAGAAATGCAAATTAAAACAATACTGAGCTTCCATCTTACACCAGAAAGACTTCTTGATGTCAGCCAATAACAAATGCTGGAAGGACTGTGGAGAAAAAGGAACCATTTTCCAATGTTGGTGGGAGTGCAGACTGGTACAGCTGCTATGGAAATGAGTATGGAAATTGCTTTAAAAGCTAGGATTGGAGATCCCATTCAAGCCAGCCATTGTCCTCCTAAGTATTTGTCCAGAAGAACTGAAAACCTCCTACCATGGTGATATATGTGCACCCATGTTTATAACAACACAATTTGTCATAGCTAAATATTGGAAATAACCTAGATGCCCATCAACTGAAGAATGGATAAAGAAGATGTAGTATTTTTACACAATGGAGTATTATTCAGCTATAAAATAGGATAAATTTGAGTCTTTTGTTGGGAAATGGATGCAACTAGAGACCATACTCATAAGTGAAATAAATCAGACCCTCATGTGCAAACATC
This sequence comes from Octodon degus, assembly GCF_000260255.1. Lineage (NCBI taxonomy): Eukaryota > Metazoa > Chordata > Mammalia > Rodentia > Octodontidae > Octodon > Octodon degus. The sequence continues at coordinate 3,351,831 of NW_004524643.1, forward strand.
GTATTATCTCCTTAGTATAAGTACCTGAAAAACAAAAATGGAATCCGAAGGGTAAAATAGATACTGGGAAAAGGGAATGAACTTGTTCAAAAGGAAAGAGTTACTGAGTTGAGAAGAAGGACAGGAGAGGGAGTGGAGGAAAGAGGTTTATCTATACATGTAAGTAGGATGGTTTGGACAACTGCATTGTGCATTTCTGCTGGTCTACAGAAAGAAGCAGTTAATGCTTTAATTTGTCTTGTCTCTTTTTTCAATTGTTTGTACTTTTTCTCTTCTTAATTTTTTATA
>NW_004524643.1:3352303-3372205 GCF_000260255.1 Octodon degus
TATCAGATGGGCCTTAGGACAAGGAGATCTTTTAAATTTTTTTTTAAAGAAAGAGGACTTTGAGACATTTTGGGTTTTCTCTGAAGTGCTGATTACGCTATATTTCAACCTGTTTTGAAAATCTGTATTTTAGCATTTCTCAAACCCAGCCACTGTGCTGGATTCCAGGAGGGAAGCAAGGATGGGGAGGTCATTTTTCTGTTACATGGCTCTGTTGCTGACCTGTGGTGACTGCTTCATTTCTCAGGGCAAAAGACCACACTGCTGCCACCACCTCTGAAGAGGACCACACTGCAGTCTGGGCCATGCTGTGGTAGTCTCTAAAAAATCTGGAGGTGCAGACTAAGGTGTTGTTTGTTTTTTGTTGGGTTTTTGTTTTTGTTTGTTTGTTTGTTTGTTTGTTTGTTTTTTGGCAGAACCAGGGATTGAACTGAGGCCCTTGCGCTTGCCAGGAAAGCACTTATTCTACTGAGCCATCTCCCCAGGCCTCATTTTTTTTTTTCAGACTAAGTTATTTTAAAAGTCTCAGCAGGGTCTGGGTCTCTCCTGGAGCCAGTGATGCACAGTGGGTGGTTTTTCCTTGCCTTGTCTTTTTTTCTCTCCCTTGTCCTGCTCTAAAACAGAAACTTTGGGGAAACTAGTTAGTATTCAACAGATATAAAATATTTCACCAAGCTCTAAACTGAGAAGGAGAAACAGTATTTCTTCTGTTGTGAGCTCTCTTTAAATTTTTTTTTATCTTTTCCCAATTTTAACTGTCTAAAGATCTGGCCTGTGGGAACCTAGGATTGTACTTAGTTATTTCTTGGAGTGTTTTGGTGCTATTGCTAGTTGGCGATGTGTACTTTGTGGGTTTCGTGTGTGTTGTTTTGGTCCTTTGGAAACAGGGTCTCACTTTGCAGCTCAGGCTGGCCTTGAGCTCGCTTAGTAGCCCCCTCTGGTCTCTCTGCAATGAATCTCCTGCCTCAGCTTCCTCAGTGTTGGGATTACAGGCATGCACTACCAGGCCTGGCTCTACTTTGTGTTCTTTGTTTTTTTTTTTTAAATTTTATTTATTTGTGTGTGTGTGTGTGTGTGTGTGTGTGTGTGTGTGTCCAGCTCAGCCCATCAGGGGGCGCGGCTGGCTGGCATGTGGTGCTGGGGGATTGAACCGCGGTCCCTGTGCTTTGCTTAGCTTGTTCTAGGTAGGTACTTTAGACCACTGAGCCATCTCACCAGCCCCTACTTTGTGTTCTTTGAAGAGATTACCCTTTGTTTTAATTCCAGAGAAATAATTACTTGAATCGAAAGCATTTCTCTTATGGCTCCACATCTGAAAGTCTCTGAGACTCAAACACCTTCAGAAGCAATCTTGGTAAATCCACCAGGTAGGCAAGAGTGCAGTGGGTTCAGGCCACAATGGGTGCCGGTTACTGGAGACCTCCTTAGTGAGCTCCCGATGTCCTGCCTGGAGTTCCATTTCTTGGCCATTGTGAACAACACTGCAGGAAAGGTGGGCATGCAAATGCCTTTTCCATATACTGGTTTCACTTCTTTTAGATAAATACCTAGTAGTGGGCTTGCTGGATCATGTAGCAGTTCTATTTCTAATTCTTTAAAAAGTGTCTCCTTTCACATCCTTGTACCTTTGCAGGACTCAAAACTCAGATGAGCATTTCCTTTTTTCCATCAGAAATCTGACATATGCTTGAAGACCTAAGTCAAATACCATCACCTCCATGACGGCTCTCTGGATAAAATAAGCCTGAATGGCTGGCCAGATAGCTCAGTGGACTAAAGTGCTTGCCTAGGCAGAGTGCAGGGACCGGGATTCAAAGCCCAGCACCACACACCGTGCCACCCCCGCACCTAGAGTGCACCGAGAGGCGATTGAGATGGGGCAGACTGGGCGTGGTGCGCGCCTATAATCCCAGAGTTCGGGAGGCTGTAAACAGGAAGAGTACTACGAGTCTGATCCGTGTAGTGAGACTCTTGTGCTAAATACATAAAAATAAATAAATAAAATAAGCCTGAAGTATTTTGTCCCCTGAGTTTGCATAACCTGTGCCATTTACAACACTTCCTACAGTTAGGTTACAATTACTGCGAGTTGTAAATGGTCTCCATTTTCTTCTAGGTGGGACTCTTCACTTAATGGTGTTGGTCTGAGTCTACCATGCCCACAATGGGGTGGGATGGAGGAATGTGGAAGGGGAGGCAACTGGGAAGGCAGGAGCTGGACCCCATTTACAAGGCTTGTTCGTGTTTGCTGTCAAGGTGTCTCCTGTACTCTAAGCATTTATCTTAATTTTAGCACAGAGTCGCTTCCTTTCCAGTTCGTTGGGAAATGCAAACTGTTGGCTGCTACGTCCCAATAACTAAGTCTTCATGAGTCTAGAGGAAAAAAAATGGGAAAAATCAGTCTGCATGAGTTTTTTTTAAAAACTAGCCTTGTTTAGTAACTTTTCTTTGTTTTAATTTTATATCCTTCCTCTTTGCTAGTTTTCATAAAATAATAGCGATGTTAGAGTGTGAGATAATTTTCTGATGCCTTTACTTGAATAATATTAAAAAGCGAGAAAATCTGTTCTCTCTCTAAAATAAAAAAAAATTGCTTATCAATGAAAGTGAAAATCCTTGGGATTGCTGTTAGCTGACTTTTTTGGGAATAGGCCTAGTGACATTGCAAGAGAAAAGAATGCCTGGGGCCCAGATCTTGGTTTCCTTTTTCTAAAAAAGACTAAGACTCCTTGGAGAAATGGCTGATGCTAGAATCAGGGCAAATATAAAAGATGAGCCTGAGTGGAGCATCTGATAGTGCCGGAGTATATAGAAGTGCCTGGAGAAAACCCAAGGATGGAGGATGTCAAAGGGTCGCAGCAGCAAACCGAGACAGCTCCCAGGTGTCACCAACGGAGCAAAAAGTAAATAATAAAGTAGCATAACCTAAGGCAGAAAATAAATATTCTTGAGTCCAGACTACTACAAATAAATAATGGAATAAGTAATGAGGGTGCTCTTGTGCAGAAAATTGTAAGTTTATATAAAGGTGGTACGTTCGAGGAGGCAGGGCATGGCCCTCCTCTATTGCAGTATGGGCCAGGCATGGTGGCTGCTGTCCAAAGAAGATGGTATAAGAATGAAAGAGTGGCTCTAGAGGGGACAGAGCTGGCAAACACCACATAGCCAGGTGCTCTCGGTTAATGTCCACACTAGAGTATGCACCCTTGACGCGATGGGGTGAAAGGCACTCTGTCTCTGGGGTCTTCCTCATCCAAACGTAACCCCAACACAATCATGAGAAGATGTCAGGGAAGTCTGTGCTGAGGGACGTTCTACACAATCCTGGACCGGGGCTCCTCAACACTGGCAATGTTCTCTTCCTTGGCGCTGCCTACGGAGGTGGCAGCCATCTCCCACTTGGCACCATGGTGGCCCTCAGACCCCTTGTGAAGCCCAAGATCATCAAAAAGAGGACCAAGAAGTTCATCCAGCACAGTCAGACCACTATGTCAAAATTAAGCGAAACTGGGGGAAACCCAGAGGTATAGATAACAGGGTGCGGAGGAGGTTCAAGGGCCAGATCTTGATGCCCAACATGGGTTATGGAAGTAACGAAAAGACAAAGCACACACTGCCCAGCGGCTTCTGGAAGTTCCTGGTGCACAATGTTAAGGAGCTGGAGGTGTTGCTGATGTCTTACTGCGCAGAGATTGCTCATAATGTCTCCCCTAAGAACCACAAGACCATCGTGAAAAGAGCAGCCCAGCCAGCCATCCGAGTCACCAATCCCAATGCCAGGCTGCACAGCAAAGAAAACGAGTAGACGGCCTGTGTGCATGTTTATTTGTGTTTCAGTAAAACTGCAAAAAATGCAAAAACAAACAAGTAAACAAACAACCCACTGGCAATGTTATCAAGAGCAAGGAAAGTATAAAAAACTACTATAGCCAAGAGGAGCCTGAGGACACCTGATGACTAAAGGTAATGTGGTGCCCTGTGTGTAATTCTGGAACAGCAAAAGGACATTAGGCAAACATGAAGCAAATAAGAAAGTGCATGTTTCAGTTACTAATAATGTATCAATATTGGTGACTTATACCTATAATCATAGTACTTGGGAGGCTGAGGCAGGAGAATCATTGTGAGTTCAAGGCCAGCCAGGGTTACACAGAGAGTTCAAGGCCAGCCCAAATTACAGAGCAAGACTCTGTCTCAGAAAACAAACAAGTGTTGGTGACAAATGTTGCATATTGGTAGAGGATGTTAATTGCTAAGGAAACTAGGTGAGGTAATATAGAAACTCTATACCATCTTCATCATTTCTTTTGTAAATGTAAAGTTATTTGGAAATTTTCAAAGTTTGTCCTAAAAAGCGCATTGTCTTTAGATACTAAAAGGACACATCCTCAATCACGATAGCACTGTGTGGAAATTTGGCCTTTTCCTGGGGACCATTTAGAGAGGAGAACACTCTGTTCTGATTTGAGCATTATTAAAATGCCCTTTGGTCAGCTTTTAGCCTATATAGAAACTGTTTTGGTGATAAGCAACCAAATTTTATTTACTATTAACTTGAAGATTGACCTGACAAATGATTGGTTTCCTTCAGGCTTGGAGGTGTAGAACATTCTTTTTGGCATGAGTGACTCACTCCTTAATAAGAGTTATTTATTTGCATGTTATCATTATTGCCCTTAGGAAGCGATTCTTCTCTAAGCAGCTGCTTTTGCTTTGGGCTCTTGCTGAAAGACTAGAAGCAACGAAATGTAGGATTTGTCGGTCTGGAAAGCAATATTATTAAATTCTTTTCAAGCCAATAGACTTTTATAGACTCCAGCTGTGTGCAAGCTCTGTGCTGGGCCTTCAGTCTTCTGTTTTACTTCAGTTCTCTGTCCTGAGAACCAGCTTGTCTTTATGGGCCGCATATTGGCACGTTAGCATTCTATGTGGTCTGGCCTTTATGAAGACATGCATTCTTGTAAGAGTCCTTGGGACAGCAGATGTCTGGCTAAAGAAATGGATCTAGTATGTCTGAGCCGAGGAGTCAGGCCTGATCAAAGTGCATTTACAGAGAAGATCATTTATACCCTCCTTAAATGTCACGTGGCTCTCTACCTGCCTCTTAGAAGATGGCTTGGATGGGCTGGCTTGCAGCTCTGAACCGGGGTGAGCCCTGGTGTTCCAGTTCCTTTTTGCTCGGTGGTGAATAAAGAGAGAATTTCAGCAGACAGATGGAGACTTAGAGACAGGGCTCCACTACTTGTTATCTGTGACATTTGGCTTCTTATTTTTACTCTGGAAAAAGAATGGAAAGTAGCTGATATTGGGCCTTTCTGAGCCTTACCTTTTCTGACCATTGAGCTGGGCCAGGCAGGTCTTTGTTGAGGTTGGTGTCTGAATTCACGAGGTGCTACTTCTCTTAAGTTCTTCTCTCTTTCCCTTATTGTGGCCCAGAGATGCAGGAGTGCTGAGTCACTTCAGTCTTACTCCAGTCTTTATTTCAGCCCAGTTGTTTTTGGCAAGTGACCCATTTCAAGCTTGCATATTGGAATAGTTTCTGGCCATGCTCATCTGGTCATTTGTGAGATACATATGTATCGTACCGTAGTACAGTGTAGGGAACGGTGCTTGGGCTTTGGATTCACCTTGTCCTGTGATCCAGTCCTACCTTTATATGTATGACCCATGATCTCAGAAAGTAACTTAAAGTCTCTCAAATTCAATTTTCTTTCTTTCTTTTTTAATGTATTTAGTACAGAGTCCACAGGGTCTCAGTGTACAGATCAGACTTGTAGTGATCCTTCCTGTTTTTCAGCCTCCCAAGCACTGGGATCACAGGTGCACATCACCACTCCCAGTCTGAATCACCATCTCAGCACACCCTGGGGGCGGGACTGATCAGTCTTGCTTTCTTTCTTCTTTCTTTCTTTCTTTCTTTCTTTCTTTCTTTCTTTCTTTCTTTCTTTTTTTCTTTTTTGGTGGCACCAGGGATCAAACTCAGGACCTTGTGCTTGCCAGGCAAGCACTCATTCCACTGAGCTATCTCACGAGCCCCAAAGGCTTGTCTCTTTTTTATTTTTTAATTTTTTTTTTTTTGCAGAACCAGGGATTGAACTCAGGCCTTTGCACTTGCCAGGCAAGTGCTTATTCTGCTGAGCCATCTGCCCGGCTCCTCAATTTTCTGATTAATAAAATAGCAGCATACTCATTAACTGTCAGTGGAGGTGTTGAAGTGAAATTAGATGACATGTGAACTGTCATCTTAGTAGGTGCTCAGTGAATGTTATCTTCTTCCCTCCCTCTATCTTTTTTCTTCCTTTCTTTGCCTTGCCTTGCCTTCCCTTCTTTTCATAATGACGGAAGATACATTTTCATTGGTGTATCTGCACTTGTCTTTTGGGCGACTGAGTGATTACAATTGTCCCTTGCCTTTAGGGGATTGAACATATAACCTTCCATAATAAAATCCACACATGCTCAAATCTCTTATATGAAATGACATAATATTTGTATGTAACCTAGGAATATCCTCCCATACGTTAAGACATCTTTATAGTACCTATAATGCCAATGCCATCTCTATAATACTTATTTAAATAGTTGTCATACTATATTTTTGAAGGAATAATGACAAGAATTAAGTCTGTCTGTGTTCTGTGCAGACACAATTTTTTCCTCTCAATATTTTCGATTCTCATGCAGTTGGATCTGTGGAAGTGGGCCTGAAGATGTGGGAGGCCAACTGCATATGTGGGTGGGTGGTAACATTTTTCTGCCCTGCTTCCTCCTGCTGCTGGTTAGGGCACATGCCAGTCTAAAATAGCATCCGAATCTAGAGTTGATGTCCAAAGATGGGAGATATGTGGAATTTCTGATAATTTTTTTGCTGACATGCACAGAGAAGAGCCCAGTGCTTTCATTCCTTTCCCCTTTTTTCTTCTTCTGCAGTTCTTGATAAAGATTAGAGGCTGACAACGCAAGGTCTCAGACTCATAATCCCACAGAGCTGAGCAGGTCCTATAAATGAGTGACACAGGCTGGTATGACAGGAAGTCAGGGGGATGGCACCTTTCCTAGGGCCTGAGGGTGCTATAGAGTGAAGAGGTGTGTGGTGACAGGACGAGCACGTCCCACTGGATGGGTACAGCCACGATTTGGCCTCGAGTGGGCATTGCTCCCAGGACTGGGGGTCTCTATCTTCAGAGCCTTTACTTTTCCAAGAGAACCTAGAAACAGATAGATATGCAATGCCGTGATTTTCAATTATTGGCCATTACACTGAATTTAATTGTAGGCCAAGCTTAAAAGACAACCCAAGAGGTTACGGCCTCTGGGTAAAAAGGGCTGTTAGGAGGAAGACACTTAGCAGTCTATAATTTGCATGACCTGATCTCAAGTAAAGGAATAATGCACGTACTTGAGCAACTTCGAATGAGGCCATTTGAAACAAGGACAGTCTCTCGTTGTGGCATATGTATGTTCTGGTTCACACGTCTGAACTGTAGCAACCAAAGTTTTCCCTTTTACAGACTACACTACAGATTTCAATTTTGTGCAGATTTTAATGTTGCAGGAAAGATATGATGATGTATCAATGTACACAAGAGAACAAATTAATTATCTAAGTGCTTTATTTATTTTGGGGGCACAAATATTTCTGCACATCTGGGACTCTTCTTGCTGGAAAAAAATTAGAGCTAGTGATAACATTTGTTAATGACATTTTAGACACATGCTTTGATGTATAGAGGTCATGTAAGTCTCAGGTATGTTAATAATAAATTAAAGCTATAATGGTTGCCATACTAGAGAAAATGAGTAGATTAGTCTCAGTTTAAAAATTAGTTGGGAAAAAAAATAAAATAAAAATTAGTTGGGAAGTAGATAAGCTAGAAATATCAAAGCTTGACAATTTAGCTTTAGACAGCACTCTGCTATGTTCAAGTTTTGATGACTAATATTGAGTTAGAGCATGTAATATCTTGTAGAGCATCCTTAACCCAAAAATCCAAAATCCAAAATGCTCCAAATTTTGAGCAACAGTATGATACTTCCGAGTGGAAAAGTCTACATCATCAAACTTCATTTCAATCATAAAACAATTATAATATCGTATAAAATTTCCTCCAACCTACGAGGTGTAGATGAGCCATAAAGGAACTCACAACCAATCTTTCACATTCCAAGCATGCGACTATTCCTGAACCTAAAAAGATCCAAAATCCAAAAACGTGTCTGATCCAAACATTTTACAGGAAGGATATGCAACCTGTAGTAGATATTTGGCAACCACTTGTTGAATTTCATTACTTTTTTTTAGCACAGTAATTTCTCTTGGTAATAGTTCCTGTAGCTCAGATAAAACTAGAAGTTTCTGAAAGTACTTTTGTTGTTCCTTATAGAAGTCTATTTTAGAGAAAATGGCAGCAACAGAAAGAAAAGAAAGTGTGTGTATGTTCTTAAAAGTGACTGCCGCTGAACCAGCTCAGAGAAGAATACCTATGTGTTCTTAGTCCTCCTCTAAGGCCTCTGTCTGTTTATAGTTCCTGCTGGCTATGGTGGTGTTGGTAACGCCAGCCTCCTGCCAGTGTTCTGTTTATTGTGCTTTTGCAAAGATTAGATCTCCAGTCATGGGAATTTCCACGGCTTCTTTGCCCTTCTTTTATTTGTGCCGGCTTTGTAAGGACACGCCAGGCTGGATAGGTGTTTCCTTTTCTGAGTTTAAAAAAAAAAAAAAAAAAAAAAGCTGTGGGCTGTGGGTCTAGCCTGGTCCCAGTGGCCCTGCTCTCTGCTCTCCCACCGTATCTCAGCCAGCCTGGAGACCTGCTTACAGATATGTGCTGATGAGCTGCTGTAGGTTCTCGGCCTTTAAAGGCTCCTTTGTCCCACCCGGATGATATTAGGACATGGCCAGGCTAGAATGGCTGTGGGAGGACTTGGAGGTAGGAGGAGAGGACCCAGAAAGGAGTGAAGGGAAAAGAAGGCTTCCTTTGTACAAAGAAAGGCCCGAGCTGACCCCTGTTAGGAACCGATAGAGAATTTTCTTCTTTGGTTCTTTGGCTCTTTTTGTTTCCCCACCTGGCGCCTATCTGGAGACGGATCAGGAAAGAAACCAGCCTCAGGCATTCCTCCTTGCTTCTAGTCTAAACTTCAGCTTCCAGGCATCGCACTGTGGTTTGGGGTGGACTCTTGGGCTCTTCTGGGTTTTTATCCGTTTTCTTTGATTCTTCGTTATGGTTGCCATCATCAGCCTTATCTTCCTTTACTTCTTTGGTTTCGATCATTTCCTTCTGTTGATTTTTGTTTGTAAAAGGGAAGGCCTTCACATACCTGCAAACGGAAACGTAAAATTATTAAACATATCAAAATAAACGTGTCCATATTCATCAAGAAAAAGATCATAAAATTAAAGGGAGACGCTTCTATGTCACACACATAGCAGCAGGTGACGCTTCGTCTACAGTGGCATATACCAGCCCAGTTGTCCCAGCACCTTTATTTCAAAGAGATGCTAACACTCTTGCTCCACTATCCTAACACATTCGCCCATGAATCAATTTGTTTACATTAGACTGTAGCTTCAAAGGCCCAGCTTTAGGCAACCAGCTCTTCCATTAAAGACCCAGAACCACAAATCAAATGTAATACATAATTTTTCTGTACATGTCAACTTGTCCTTTTCATTCCTTGGTGTTCAGAGGGCAGCCCCATGGACAGGTATCTACACCTTGGATGACATATTCATGTTGACAGGGTGGGAGGAGAGGTGGAGTGTGAGAGAAATGTTACAGCACAGGAGGAGTGCCAGCTCCATCTCGGCCCACAAAACGCCAACAACAGCCTTAGTAAAACAGGAGACCGGGAGGTACCAAAGATGACAAGCCTGGCAGGGTGCCAACAAGCCCACCTTTTGACGTAGCAGACCGCCAGTCCAGCCGCAGCACCGAAAAAGAGCAAAGCAAGCACCAGCAGAGCTGTGGGGACACCTGGGGAAACAGAGGCGTGTTGGTCCTTTACTTACCTGCTGTGCATCCCCACATTGAATGCCTCCTCTGTAGAGCAGATAGTTCAGGAGAAAAGCCTTTTCTCTGACCATTTGTGCACTGGGCCCTCAGCAGCTTCTCTGCTCCTTGCTTACATATTCTTTGGCCCTGCCTCTGGTGTTCTCTTTTGTCTACATAGTTGCAATATGAAAAATAAAGTTCATTTCCTATGGCCTTGAGGCCCAACCTAGTGAAGTCTGCAGGAGAGACAGAGGCCTGGAATAAAGTTACAGGGACTGAAGGTCTATTTCTTTCTTTTTTTTTTTTAATATTTATTTATTTTTATTTATTACATTTATTTAGTGTGTGTGTGTGTGTGTGTGGCCAGCTCAGCCCACCAGGGGGCGGGCTGGCTGGCATGTGGTGCTGGAGGATTGAACCGCGGTCCCTGTGCTTTGCCAAACTTGTTTCAAGTAGGTGCTTTAGACCACTGAGCCATCTCACCAGCCCCTGAAGTTCTATTTCTTTGTATACATGATAACAGTAACTTACACTTCAGGGTCTTGAGTTTTTAAATGTGAAGTTCTGTTACACTCACAATGTTGTAGCTTGGTCAGTAAGGTTCTTTGCAGCTCTCAAGTTCTATGACTTCAATTTGAGCCTGCATTAAGCTTTGATGTATTCCTGGCAGGTGCTGAGTGGTCTGTTTAGAGACACGCTAGATGCTATGTATAGAGCATTTTGCACGAGTGCACATAGCATGGACACGGGCCCATTTACCTCCGAACCCCGGAGCTTCGTTCCTGAACACTGCTCCATTTTCCATGGATGATTCCGTTTCCATGGGCACGGAGCTCGTTTCTGTAAAAACTTCTGTGATGCAAATCAATTTTTTCCTCCGGGAGGAAGAAGTGGCTGCTCGAGCAGGAGTGGTGGTGGGAGCAGGGGTTGTAGGGTACAGGACTGAGGCTGAGAAGGTGCCGTCACTGCCAGGGTACTCTACAGGGTAGGTTTCCGTTTCCAAGTCTAGGGCATCAGCAGTGGTAATAATTTCTGGGACGCATGAGTTAACCCAAATATCTGCCAGGAGAGGAAACAATGAAATGAGAAATAAGTATTGGCGCAGCCTCATCTTCTCACTCCTTCCCTAGCATCTTGCAATGTCCATCTGTATGGCAAGGGTAACAAGGCCTTTCATAATCTGTTGATAGTGAAACTCCTCGGTGCAGGGTCTCTATCCTTGCTCCTGCAGCACTGAAATTCCTTCAGTCCCCTGATAATCTTTTTTCCCATCCAAGCTTTCTCCATGGTGCTGCTTAAGATGGGACCTCTTCACTTAGCTAACTCCTACCTGCCATTCAGGTGTCTGCTTGACCACATCTTTCTCGGCAGAACTGTGGACCAGATGGGTCCCTGGCACATCTTCTCGTACCTCCATGTACTTCACACTGTTCCCCCCTAGCCTGTCAACTCCATGGAAGCAGGGGCCTTGTCTCACCTGATCATCTTAGTAGGGCCACTGCACCTGACACAAAGCACATGCTCAATAAATATTCAATAGAGGGAAGAAAACTGAAGAGGAAGGAGTAGATCTGGAACAATATAGGTGTGTAATGCCACTTCAGGACATCTGCTAAAGCTAAGGTTCCTCTGTGTGTAGCTCTAAAAATTGAAAGGTAGAGGGAAAGGCAAGGTTGTGTGTTTGTCTTCCCATCTGTTGAAAATGGTAGAGAGGAAACCAACATTTACTAGCATCTTCTTCTGAGTCAACTGTGACACTAGGTGCTGAAATTGGCATCTCCTTTGTCAATTTTACTGAACTCTCATTTGTACAAAAGGATACTGAAATTTGCATAAGCTGAATAATTCAAAGAGGTGCAGATTGTGGCAGAGCACTGTGAACTGGTGTGATTTAAAATCCCCGATTACATGTGTCAGTGCACAACATCAACCGGGATGATAGCTAGAATGCAAAAGTTATTCGAGTAAGTTGATTTGCTTTTGAAGATGAAAGAATTACCAATCAAAGTCGTGAATAATAATAGTGCAACATTTGCACCACACATGCTCTAAGTTCGTATTTTATACATTTTACTTTGAAAATATCGCTGTTTCAGTGGACATCCTTGAATTCTCTGCTCTGAATTTGTGATCACCTTTGCCATTCTTGAGCCCTTTTGAGGCTCTTCCTTCACACAGTGAGCATCTTTCTTTCTTTCTTTCTTTCTTTCTTTCTTTCTTTCTTTCTTTTTTTCTTTTTTCTTTTCTTTGGTATTTTATTTTTAAGGAAGGGTCCACAGGGTGTTCAGGGTCTCACTATCAGATCAGACTTATAATGATTCACCTGTTTACAGTCTCCCAAGAGCTGGGATTATAGGTGCATGCCACCATGCCCAGTCTCAACTTCTGTCTCAGCTCACCCTGGGGGCAGGGCTGGCACAGCAGACCTGGGGATCGAACCCGCAGCCCCTGTGCCTGCTTGCAGACACTTGAATCTGCTGAGCTATTTGGCTGGCCCTGAGCATTTTTCAATATCAGGACCAAAAGGCATAGTGAGCTCAACAGAATGTGTTGGATACTAAAAGTACAGACAAATAAGGGAGGTTCCCACTTCCAGGACAAGGGAAGGGTTTTGATAAAGGTGGGGGGAACTCACTGGGGATTCAGAGGAGAAGGCCTTTTGGTGGAGTATGGCGGGATAATGTGCGTACTCACCAAATATTTGTGTAGCACCAATTCTACACTGGGCACTGTTCTAGGCACTACATGATGCAAATGAGAGAAAATCCCTGTTCTGGGCTGAGGAGATAGCTTAGTGGCATAGGCACCTGGCTGGCAAGCACATGGTCCTGAGTTCAATTCCCAGTACCAGAAAAAAGAAAAGGAAAGAAAGTCCCTGTTCTTTTCCTAAGGAGCCTCTGTGCTATGGGAGAGATAGAGGTAATAGAAAAACAAATAAACAAACAAATCAGAAATTTTAGACCTCAATAAATGGTAAAAAGAAAGTTAACCATGATGTAGATTGACTTAGTGAGGGTAAGAGTTGAGGGACAGATACTTTGGGTAGGGTGAGGAGAAGGTCTCTTGGGGCAGGTGATGCTTAAGATGAGAGCTTAATGATGAAAGGTAGCCAGTCACTGAAGATCTAGGGCAGAAATGCTCCAAGTAGAGAGAACAGGAAGTGCAAGAGCCAGAAGCTGAATGAATTTGGCCCAAGTGATGAGTAAGAAAACCAATATGGCTGAAACAGAGCAGAGGCCCACACAGAATAAAAGAGGAAACAGGATATTCCACTCAGCAGGAACGGCATGATCCAAGACGTCAGAAGTTGGAAAGTGCAGCTATGCTGGGACAATGACAAGGAGAACAGCGGCTAGGGGATGGTGTGTGTGTGACTGGGAATAGGAAAGACACAGCAGGGGAGGAGGCTGGGAGGTAAGTCAGGGCCAACGTTCGGAACTGCCGTGTTAAAGAGTCTGACATTTATTCACAGGGGAGGGAATTTCCGAGAGGAACGTGAAAGCTTCCTAAATCGCACACCAAAGTTCTCATATTTGTCTAGTGTTAAGAGCTCACAATTTACATCATATCCTCGGATGGGAAGCCATCCAGGCTTGGGAGGAAGATGAGTAATGTCATTACCAGGGGAGGCGTATGGAGGCTGCAAAGCTTAGGAGGACAGAACCATTCAGGAGTAGAAGCACTTATGCCTCTGCACAGAGACAGGAGGATCCAGCAATACCTGGAATCTCAAGACCTAGACCTTAGAAAGACAGAAAACACTCCCAAATCCATCCACAGAGGGCTGATAAAGCTGCATGCAACCACTCAATGGAGCACATGGAGTACCATTACAAACGAGAATATCTCTAAGTACTGATGTGAAGAAATTTCTAGAAGGTAAGTGGAAAAAGTAGTATATAGGGCATGCTAGTTTTGTGTAAGAAAAGAAAATAAGTTCACACACACACACACACACACACACACACACACACACACACACAGACTTTTCTTTATACACAAAACAACCAGAGGGTTAAAGCAGAAATAAAAATCATGAGAGCAGAAATAAATAAAAATGGTTAATAGCAATGGTGGATGTAATAGGAATAAAACTTCTCTGACTATACTTTTTTAAAGTATATATATTTTTAGGGCTGGCCAGACAGCTCAGCAGATTAAAGCACCTGCTAAGGCAGATACAGGTACTGGGGTTTAATCCTTGGACTGCTGTTCAGGCCCTGCCCTTGGGGTGTGCTGAAATGGAGATTGAGACTGGGCGTGGTGCTAATCCCAGTGCTTGGGAGGCTGAAAACAGGAGGATCACTATGAGTCCAATCTGTGTAGTAAGACCCTGTAGACCCTGTACTAAATACATGAAAAATATATTTTTGACCATGGAATACTGTAAAGATTTTACCTACGGAAAAAAAAACCCTAAAAATAGGACAAGTCACAAAAAGGGGAAAATGAACCCCACTTATTTAGAAATGGCAATACAACCATGAATAGTAGCAATTTTTTGAAGTCACTTTTGCACTCAGTTCCCTGACCATACTTCTTTCCAAGGATCTCTTCTAAGAATTAAAATGTTTACAAAGAAATCTCAAATTTCTCTCAGTACGTTTGTTATCCCTGATGATGTTGGTTTTGTAATTTTAGAACTGTTGTCAGATAAAACACATTGTTTACTGGGAGCTAAGATTTTCAATATGGGAGAAAATAGATGCAAATAGAAAATAAAGTAAATTAAGAAAGAAATCGTCGTTAAATTTGAGCTGGCAATACCAGTATAGTCACGATGTCTGTACTCATGTACATTATGCGTATGTGTGTTCCTGGCTGTCCAGCAAAATGGGCAGAGAAACAAGGAAAGCTCCAGCGGGAATTACTCAAAATTGAAGAGGACAAAGGACACAACAGGCAGCTAGAAGGTGCTTTCACTTGCCATATTTGAGACAATTTGGGCATTCAGAAGAATAAAATGAATAATAACTGCAAGGTTGACTGTACCATATCAAACAAATAAAGTGTCATGTGTCCATGTTAGTATAAAGCAAAGGGAGTGTGTGTGTGTGTGTGTGTGTGTGTGTGTGTGTGTGTGAGAGAGAGAGAGAGAGAGAGACAGAGACAGAGACAGAGACAGACAGACAGACAGAGACAGAGACAGAAAGAGAGAGAGTTGTTAAAAAATTAAAATGCCAACTAATAAATGTAGAAGAGAGGATAAACTTAGAAAATACCATTTTGCAGCCCCTGTACAATAACTGATCCCATTCAGGATCACTGTTGATCCCTCACATGTTAGGTAGAAGGAGTCTGGCATCAGCATAGTTACATGTGGTTCGCATCATAGATTACATGCTAACTGCAAAGGGGCAGCCATATCACTATAATTTTTCTAGAGAATCTGGCAGTTACCACTTTAATCAAAGGACTAAAGTTAGAAGAATTAATAATGGGATATAGCAACACTAAGTATATTTTGTTGTGGTATAATCCAAAGCATACAATTTTATCTTCTATAAAATATTTTTGCTAAAAATACTGGCTAAGTGCCTTAGCCACTTGGCCTACATATTAGTATAGAAGAAATACAAGAGTTGAGAGTACAAGTTAAACCCAGGAGGAAACAGTCCACGTCTTCTTCCTCCTTTTTGTTTGGTCCAGAGGGTTGGCATCGTACCATCCCACTGACAGCTGGCAGGAAGGCTAGGCAATCACAGGCAAGGCCACTTGGCAGGCAGGGGCTGCTTGTGAGGTAAGCCGATGTGTGAGTCACCAGTCCCCTAGCTAAAGAGGGCAAGTTTAACGGCAGAGAGGAGGAGGAGGATGGTGAAACATGAGGGAAGGAATTGTGCGGTCCAATCTCGACTCTGTCACTAGTTGACTGTAGCACTTGGACAAGTTAAATGTCCATTCTTAGTTATAAAGTTCTCATCTGTCAAATGAAAAGAACTGGACAAGGGAGATATCTCCAAGGGCTTTCCCTATGCAAAAGTCCCTGTATTGGAGAACTACTTTGCTTCCTACATTGTCTTCCTGGGTTAGTTTTGCTAATGGATCTCTTGGGTCTTAGAGAATGATCTCATTTTATTTTGTAGAAAAAAAAAATTTCATGACAAAACAATGGGAGAATAACAGTCAACATGTGATATGTCTTTATCTTCAACATAGTTATTCAGAGTATAAGACATGGGCATAAAAAATTCTCCAAATGATATTAACACAAAGCTTTTCAGTTAACTAAAAGAATGCTTTTGAAATTTATCTTGTATATAACCACCCAGCACCTAGTCTTAAGAAGATGACTTATATGAGTACTCATTAAGAGTAATGAATTGGACGGGGATGTTTGTGACAAACTGAAGCAAATAGTCAGGAAGGAAAACCCAGATAAGAAATCACTCAGCGAAAGCTCTTGGGCTAAGGGGTTAAGGTACCCAAGTTTCCCTAGGAAAGTTTCTGGCACAATTGTGTGACCAAGAAGAGCAAATCAGTTCCGCTTTCTAGGCTCCAGTGTCTTCCTTTATCAAATGGAGATTGGGTTTTGTTCTTAGAAATGTCAGGTGTAGCATCTGAGTTTCCTCATCTATGAAGGAAAGCGAGGTGGCAGGAAGAGCTCAGTTAGATCTGAGCTGCGTCTTCCTAGTAATGAAGCTGCTATGATTTGGATACTGTCTAGCGTGGCCCCAAAGATCTACACCTGGGAAGCTCGGTTCTCTGTGTGGCAGTACTAAGCAGTGGCAGGACCTGAAGACATGGGATGTACTGGAAGGTCACCGAGGGTGCTGCCACCTGAAAGAACCGAAGCAGTTGCCTTGAGATTCTGCTTATTTCTCCAGAGTGTTACTATCCTGGGTCACTCTCTCACGTCCTGTCTTACTCTATGCTTTTTGCCCATCACACGTTCTTGTCATAGTGATGGCCGCCCACCACGAAGTCTTCCCCAGAGCCAAGTCGCTGCTGCTACCACGCCCTTGAAGCTGCAGAGCTGTGAGCCAAATAAATATCCTTTCTTTATAAGGTCCTTAGTCTTGTGTATCTCTTCATAAATAATGGGAAATGGACCAATACAGAGACTTAACGTCCCCAGAGCTAAATTTCTTTGTCTATAAATTGAGATGATAAAACAATCCCACAAGGAAGCTGTCTGGATTCAGTAAGGTAACCAACCCGTCGTGTGCCTCTGTAGATTTGATTCTCTCCCCCCTTCTAGTCCTGTAATCCCACTTACAGGAAGTGGGATTAGAAATGAAAAATGAGCCTCGGGGGTGTCCACTCCTTAGGTTACCGTTCAGCATATTTCCCCTAACTTATTCCACTAGGGGCATACTGCTCCTCTAGACTGGTCTGAGAGACAGTCTTGGGATTTCAGTGACTACTGCCCTGATTGCTTCTGCTGCTGCCCATCAGGGCTACTCTTCCCCGACAGATCACAGAGCTGCTCCTACCCCGAGAAGACGTGCCACCAGATTGGAGAGTCTGACTCACCAGATGAGTTGTAACAGTAGGCCCTGAACTTCTGCTGGGTGTTCGCTTTCCACATCAGGATGCCTTTCCCATTCTTACCACACCTGGGGTTCTGGTTAATCCGAGGGATGACAGCGTATCGCTCTGCAACCCAGCCATAGCTGCAAAAGAATACACACTAGCTGAACGGACTAATGATCAAAAGGTTCCGTGTCTATTTTTGAAAGAGGACATGGCGACAATGCAGCTCTGGCAGCATTACTGAACTCGGTTACTTCTTACCTGCAAGTTTCAAAGCCGGACAGCAGAGCTGCTTCGACTTGGGCTTTGCTGGCCAAAGTTAGCCCGAGCAGCTTGCAGGCTTCCCGGGCTTCTGTGAAATTCAGCTGTGGGTCTGTCTTTTTGTTCACGAGGGCGACCCCCATGATTCTGCATGGTGTTGCAACAAGCCCTGCAAAGAAATCATTAGGTCCTCAGTTTACCTCTGCCTTTGTTCCCAGCCCCAGGACTGTCCTTCCTTGTGGAGAATTAGTCTGGACGCAGCAGCGAGGTCTGTGTGGCTGGGACTGGACTTAGAAATAACTGGACACAGGCCAGGAATTTCTCACAAGGGATGGGTAGATGGATGCTTGCTCTGTTCCAAGCTATAAATCTCACCAGACTGAAGTCCAACCTATTCCTGTTCACTACTGGTTCTTAGGGTGGGGCATAGGTGATAGAGTGCCGCCCACCTCTTTTAGAGTTTGTAGAGTGAAGCATCTAAGAATTTGAAAAGGACAGAAATCAGGGCTCTGGATAATAGAAAGCTAGCAATACTAGCGATATTCTCAACCAGTGGTGGTAAACTCATGGTATGCGGGCTGCCGCGGGCTGAAGGCTCTAGAAGGTTGCTGTTACTGCTCAGTGTGTTTGGGGACATTGCTTTTAAAAATCCCACACTTGTAACTGAAGTTAAGCAAAGTACTCTTGGCTCCAGGTCTTCGCTGACCATTGGGGGGCAGGCTTTCTCAGAAGTTCCTAGAGGAGCAGGGCAATAAATCTTGCCTGGCACACAAACCAAATAAAGGAAGTGGAGCTTTATAGTCAGACCTGGTCTTGGATCTAGCTTCAGCTGGCGCTAGCTCTGTCACCTTGGATTAGTTACTTTCCCACTTTGAGCCTCTGTTTTCTTATTGATAGTACAGAGAGCAACACTACCTATTGCACAGGGGAGTAAGAGTTAAGGGAATTCTTAACATTAAAAAAAAAATGCTTAGTAGGGTGCCTGTCACATAGCAGGTGCCCATAGGTAATCAGAGATAACAGATTGCCTCTACATCATTTTCAAAGTGTTTTGGTTGTACCTGGTGATAACTGATCTTTCTGGGGAAGGTGAGGTGGCCAAACTGTTAGGATATTAATTGTATTTTTTTAACTCAAAGATGAATGGGCCAGGGGCCGGGGAGATAGCTCTGTAGTCTAAGCACTGCTTGGCAAGTGCATGGACCCAGGTTCGATTCCTAGTACCTCATGCCAGGTTGACCCTGTGTGGAACAGACCACCAAAACCTGGCATTGGAGGGAGGGAAACCCTGTACCAAATAAATAAATACATGATTTAAAATTTTTTAAACAGTTGAATGGGCCACATCTGTGTTATTTCAGCTATTTTTTTTTTTAATGTATTTGGGACAGGGTCTCACTATGCAGCTCAGACTCATAGTGATCCTTCTGCTTTCAGCCTCCCCAGCGCTGCGATTACAGGCCTGCGCCACCGACCACGCAGCTCTCGGTGGCCAGCTCAGTGCACCCAGGGTGCGCCCGGTGCCACTGATGTTGCTGGGGATCGAACTCCAGTCCATTGCGCTTGCCTAGCTGCTTAGTCCACTGAGCTGTCTCACCAGTCCTTACTTCAGCTTTTTACTAGTGCAGTTTTCTCCACAGTGGGCTAAATCCTCTAAGAGCAATGATGACGCTGCTTCCTCCTGGCCAGTGTAGAGGCTTCTACTTCTGCCTCTCCAGTTGCACTCCTAGAACTCCAGTGTGCGATGGACAGAGGTGGGCAGAAAACAAATTCCTGCCTTGTGTTCCATTGGAGGGAGAAATAAGTCAGTGCTTTACCCAAAAGTATTTTGGTTGACTGTTTTTCAATAATGCTCTTTACCTAATTAAAGACTTTTCTTATTAAACAGAAAAATTGAATGGACTTGGGATTTCTTTCTACCACTTTGGGTTCTGGGTTGTACAGACCTGTATGAAATTGCCACATTGCATTATATTCAAGAACATTATTCCTGTTGGGCTTTACCTATGAAAGTCCCTAAAAGAACGTATCCATCTTCCAAGTAAACTGTTTGTAGTGTAGTTAATTGCTGTGTAGTGGATGCCTTCTCTTCTCTTCTCTTCTCTTCTCTTCTCTTCTCTTCTCTTCTCTTCTCTTCTCTTCTCTTCTCTTCTCTTCCCTTCCCTTCCCTTCCCTTCCCTTC
>NW_004524643.1:3372305-3374003 GCF_000260255.1 Octodon degus
TCTCTCTCTCTCTCTCTCTGTATTTGGTACAGGGTCTCACTATACAGATTGGACTCATAGTGATCTTCCTGTTTTCAGCCTCCCCAATGCTAGGATTACAGGTGGCACCACCACACCCAGACATGATTGCAGGCTCAGCACACCCTAGGGCAGGGCTGGCACAGCATGTGGTACCAGGGATCGAACCTCAGCCCCTGCAATTGTCTAAGAAGGTGCTTAGTCTGCTGAGCTGTATCACCGGCCCTCTGAGGTTGGTATTTCGAGGTTGGGAACATTGAGCCTTTCTAAGTTCTCTGTATGATCTTGCTGTGTTCAGGAGGAAGGGATGTGTATGTGAGGCTCACTATTTGTGAATGGCTCTGTTTATGTTCATCAAAAAAGAACAGAGCGGCTGGCCAGACAGCTCAGCAGATTAAAGCGCCTGCTTAGGCAGACACAGGGACCAGGGTTCAATCTCCAGTATGCTGTGCCGGCCCTGCCCCTGGGGTACACTAAAATGGCAACTGAGACTGGTGTGGTGGCATGCACACACCTGTAATCCCAGCTCTTGAGAAGCTGTAAACAGGAGGATCACTATGAATCCAATCTATGTAGTGAGATCCTGTAGACCCTGTACTGACTACATTTAAAAAAAAAAGAGTCAGCACCCAATATGACTAGAGTGTTAGAATAACTGTGTACAACTGTGTGTATTAATGCTAGGACCCGTACCCACACTGATATTAATTCTGACAGTAAGAACAATGGTAATTCTGACACCTGACAGCTGTTGATTTCACTCTGCGAACTTTGCCTTTGAAAAATTGAGGCTCAGAGAAGTTGAGTAGCTTTTCTAAAATCAAAGATGGAGAGGAACTTGGTGATAGATTGGGAGCATAAACCCATGTTTGCTTGAATCTAAATCCCCAGGTTTCTAGATGTGGTGGTGCAAGCCTGTAATCCCAGCACTCAGAAGACTGAGGCAGGAGAATCACTGTGAGTTCGAGGCCAGCCTGGGCTACAGAATGAGTTCAAGGCCAGCCTTAGTGAGAGCCTGTCTCAAAAAGAAGAGAAAAAGAACTGTGTTGTTTATAACATTGTTCTGTTTTCCATGGGCTATATGAAGACAGACAGACAGACAAGTGCATAAGAACACATATAATTACCCAATTGTTCTCGAATTTGACTCTATCTCAGAAGCTCACTACTGTTTAGACCTCATATGGTTGCTTTTTTAGAAAGTTGACTGTACAGAGTGTATAGTGTTTTTTTTTTTACATTACAAAGTGGTCTTACTACTCTGTTATAATTAATCTTTACTCTCATTTATTCAAGGTGAATAGACTTAGATTTATGTTCTGCAGTTATTTATTGTTAACTGGTTATTATAAGGACCATGGTCAAATCAGTGTTGCCATCTGTAAAATGGGGATGATTATATCTTTCTAGGATTTTTATTTGGAATTAAATGAGAACTTGTACCTAACAGAGGCTGGATCCATAGAAGGTATTTAACAGATATTAATCAATTTTATGTTTTCCTATTTCATTGAGAAATAAAAATAAGGTGCTGGAATTTGACCTCTTCCTCGAGATTTCTTAGAAAATAGCAAGTATGATAGAAAAAGTATATGCTTAGAAATCAGGGCTGAATTCAGTCCCACATTTAGTACTTACCACCTGTGTGACATTGGGCAAATCAATCAGCTGCACTATGTC